>NC_045436.1:177661005-177671897 GCF_002776525.5 Piliocolobus tephrosceles
AAGAAAGAAAGAAAACACACAAATTAGCCAGGTGTGGTGGCACAGGCCTGTGCCTAGTAGTCCTAGCTACTTGGGAGGCTAAGGTAGGAGAATCACTTGAACCCAAGAAGCAGAGGCTGCAGCAGTGAACCGAGATCATACCACTGCACTCTAGCCTGGGCAACAGGGAGAGACTCCATCTCAAAAAAAAAAAAAAGAAAAGAAAGGAAAGAAAGAAAGTAAAAAGAAAGTGTCCTCAACTCAAACGATGGCTCCAGGGTGCCCACTCCATTCCATGCCAGATCAGCTTGCCTTCCTCCTTCCATGCTCTCTGCAGGTGTGTGCACATGCACACACACCCACTCACACACACATACACACTCTCATACACACACACACACACACACACACACACACAGATACACAGAGCCACTCCAGGGGAAGTCATCCTTCTTCGAGGCTTGGGAGCAGGGCAAGCAATGGGAGTTGTCTCCCGGGTGCTGGGCTTGGGCATGCGGCTCCACTTTCCTATCATCCACTATGCAAAGTCCTCCGTGAGAATCCGTATCCACTTGGGACACTGAAGCACCCACGGGGCCTTGGAAGTTCCAGGACCCTGGGAGAGGCAGCACCTCTTCCTGGCTTCTCCAGCCAGCAGCCCCCAAGGTTCCCGGGGAAGACAATATGGTTTGGGATGGTCTGGGAGAGGACATGGGAAGGAGCCGGGTCCTGGCTGGGCTGTTCCAGCTGGAGCAGCATCAAGGTGAGTGCTCGGTGGTGAGTGTCAGAGTCATGCCTGGGTTCGGGAGTCCTTACCTCTTCAGGTCTGCTCAGGGCATGGCCCTCAGGACCCGTGATGCCCATGTCTAGGATCCGCTTTTGTTCCTACAAGACAAGAACAAATGAGTCAGTGATTAGAAGATGCCAAAGCTGGGAGAAGTGACTCCTCCAACCCCCTGGTTAGACAGAGGGGACAGCTGGGTCCCAAAGAGGTGAGTGGCTTGCACCAGGTTAACAGCGTGCTGGGTGGGGGCAGTGAACTGTGTCCCCTCCACTACACACCCATCCACCTTCCCCTTTGCAGCCCTGCATGGCTCCATCTGCACCTGCTTTATATTGAATCTCCTGGGATCAATGAGAGGCAGCAGGATTATAAGACATGAGCTTCCAAGACCACCCACCACCCTCTCAATCTCAGAGTCTCCCTGCAGGGCTCTCCTCTGGGAAGAAACGTGGTGTTTGGGTACAACATGGATATCTTCAACTAGGAATCCTACTCCAGTCTTTGACATTGAAATCAAAGATCCCAAAACTGGGAGTCCAGATCCAGAACAGCCTCCTCTGTGACTTTGGGCAGGTTGGTCAAGCTCTCGGAGCCTCCGTCTTCTCTCCTGTACACTAGGGATAACAGTGCTTGTATTGCAGAGTGACTGTGCTGATCAGATGAGCGAGCATACGAAACACGCTCAGCACAAAACCTGGAGCTGAGCGAGCGCTCGCTCATGAATCAGTAGCCGGCTCTCATCTCTACTTCAGCTGCCTCTTCTTGGCATCTGTCTTTCTGGCAGGAAACCACTACCTCAAACTTATCATATAACCTTGAAATGGCTCCCTGAGCTGATGGCCCAGATTCAAATCCATCTGGCCCAAAGTTGCTTTGTCCCAGGAACACTTTAATTTCTAAAAAAAAAAATGTTTGACATTGCCCAGATGCTAGCTGTGCTGTTGCTAATTTTAACTTCCTCAGTGTGTGTGTCATTGTTCTTGGACATAACCCCGTCATGAACCCCGGGCCCCATCAACCATGAAAGGAAATCACAATTTCAACTGTGCGTCTGTGGTTATTACGCTCGAGGCTGTTACAAGAATATAAATGGGAAACCATTTCAAAGTCTAACAGCTGGGTAGATTTAAGTAAACAATGGAATAATTTCAGCTACTGAAGACGCTGTTTACAAAGCATTTTTAGAAAATGTTTACAAAAGGATTTTAGAATACCGAGAAATCCCTATGTGAAATTGTTTAGATGTCAGTTACTATTCTGGAAGGAAAGAGGAAGTAAGGAGGGGGAGGGCAGGGGAGGGAAGGGGAGGAAGGGAAGAAAGGCAGGAGGGAGGGAGAAGAGGGGAAGAAGGGAGGATGAAAGATGACATAATGAGGAAAAACAAAAAGGAGAATAGGATTTCTAGTCGAAATAATGGACTACACATATGCATTTGTTTCACTGCCTTCCAAAACACACTGAAGTCACAACAGAAAGAGATACACAGGAACCAAGAAAATACAGAGAAGACCACAGGAACAAAATGTTGAAAGCTGGAAAGCGGATGTCCAAAAGATGTGCTGCAGCTGGCACAGCGAAATCTCTGCTGGCAGTGAGGGCAGTGAGGAGAGCCAAGCCCCTGATGTGCCACTCAGGAGCTGGGGGCTGTAGGCTGGGCCTCTCCCACAGTGGTGGGGGCGCCAGTGCACGTTGGAAAACTGTGTAGTAGTAACCACTAAAGCTGAATCTACACACACCCAGCCATTCCTCTCTTAGGTATATACCAGCGAAAGATGTGAACCTATGTTTAATAAAAGGCTGAACAAGAGTGGAGCAAGAACAAGCACAGAAGCCTCACGCATCACGGTCCCAAATGTGAAACTATCCAAATATCCAACAATTGGAGAATACACTGTGCAGATTTGTGCAGTGGAATTCTACACAGTGATGAAACAGAAAAAGCTAGTGCTACGCCTGGCCAAAGGATGGATCTCACATGCCGCAGATTGAGCAAATGGACCCAGGCATAAGAGAGTGTGTGCTGTATGGTTCCATCTTTAGAAAGTTTAAAATCAGCTAAGATCTGTGGGGCAGCAACTTCTAAGACGACTCCCAGTGATCCTGCCTCCTGCTTTTCAAGACCCTGCGGGGTCCCCTCCCCTGGAGTATGGACTGGACCCAGCACCTTGCTTCTGATGAGTAGAACAAGACAAAAGGGTTGGGCTGTCACTCCCAAGGTCAGGTTACAGAGACTCTGGCTGCCGACCTGCTCACCTATTGCTCTTTGGTTAATCTGCTCTGAAGGAAGCCGCTTCGCTGGGGCTGCCCATGTGCAAGGAACTGAGGGAGGCCTCTGGCCAGCAGCCAGCAAAGAACAGACCATCACATTAGCCTGACAGCTAGCAAGGAGCTAAATCCAGAAATACACCACCTACGAGAGGCTGGATGCAAACCCTGCACAAGTTGAGCCTTGAGATGCTCACCGCCCCACCTGCCCTTCACTATGGCCTGTGAGACCCTCAGCCAGAAAGAGCCGAGCTGCACCTGGAGTCCGGACCCACAGGACCATGAGATAATTTGCTTTAAGATGCTATGTTTTGAAGTAATTTGTTATGCAATCATGGATGACTAGTATAGGTTTTGTTACCAGAAGTAGGGTGTTACCATAAAAGATATCTAAATATGTGGAAGAGGCTCTGGAACCAGGCAGCAAATGAATTCTGAATTTTAAATAGCCTTGAATGGACTCTAAGAAGAAATAGGGCCTCTGAGGACATTGCCAGTGAGTCCTCACAGGGGGTGAGAAGCAGCCATCAACAGTCTTGGGATGAAACCAAGGATGTGACTCTATAGTCCCTTGGTAAGAACTCAGAAAGGTGAGGGGTGGTGCCTCCCAGTGTTATCAGTCACAATAAAGAGATTCTTTAAATAGGAACCCTCTAGGCTGGGTACGGTGGCTCATACCTATAATCCCAGCACTTTGGGAGGCTGAGGCAGGCAGATCATTTGAGGTCAGGAGTTCGAGACCAGCTTGGCCAACATGGTGAAACCCCATCTCTACCAAAAATACAAAAATTAGCCAGGCGTGGTGGCACATGCCTACAGTCCCAGCTACTCGGGAGGCTAAGGCACAAGAATCAGTTGAACCCAGGAGATGGGGGCTGCAATGAGCCAAGATTGCACCACTGCACTCCAGCCTGGGTGACAGAATGAGACCAAGTCTCAAAAAAATTAAAAAATACATTTTTTTAATGAGACATTTCAAAGAGATGAAGGCTATGCCTGTGGACCATCTCAGTCAAATTACAGGGCCTCTAGGAAGCTTGCCGTTGTGTCTCTCAGCTCTCTCATCAGGGTAGCGGAGGGATTATCTGGAAGAAACTGGTGGATGCCTTTTGTCTTATGGCATGAACCCCAGTGAGATTCACAGGAGGCCCACAGATTTTTAGGAGAGTTGCCTTAGCAAAATACTGGAAGCTGAGACTGAACACAGGCATGCGATATGAAAAGAAGCAGTTGGATCCCCAAAACTTTTTTTTTTTTTTTGAGACGGGGTCTCACTGTCACCCAGGCTGGAGTGTAGTGGCATGATCTCATCTCACCGCAACCTCCACCTCCCACATTCAAGCGATTCTCCTGCCTCAGCCTCCGAAGTAGCTGGGATTATAGGCACCTGCCTGGCTAGGTTTTTGGGGTTTTTTTTGTATTTTTAGTAGAGGTACAAAAATACCTCTAGGCCATGTTGGCCAGGCTGGTCTCAAACTTCTGACCTCAGGTGATCTGCCCGCCTCGACCTCCCAAAGTGCTGGGATTACAGGCGTGAGCCACCATGCCTGGCTGATCCCCAAAATTCTACTGAGCAAGAAGCAGGCTGAGAAAACCACTCAGCTGCGACAGACATGCACTACCTTTCATGAAAAAGGATGGGCGACTCAGAGGATGGAAGCAGGAGCTCAGAAGGTAGAGCCAAGAGCTATGGAGACTTATTCTCAGGCTTTGAGACTCGATCAAGGAACTGCCAACATTTCCCAGCCAGACCGCAGAACCGCCATGAACCAATGACTCCTTGGTGCCTTCTATTTTCCCCTTTTTGAATAGAAATGTCAGGTCCACCAGTACATGTTGTATGTCGGGAGGGTTGGGGAGATATCTTCCTTCTTTAGCTTCATAGACCTATAGATTATGGGAAATACAGCCAAGGAGCCTCATCCACACCTGGATCTGGTTCGGATGATGAGATTCCAGACTTTGAGCTAATGTTGTCATGAGATTTTTAAGAACCATGGGAGGCAGTGATTGTAATTTGCATGAGAGAGGTTCATCAATCATGGGGGCCACAAGACAGATTGGGAGGAAGTCTCAGATGTGACCCTAATAATTCTCACTTCCTGACATTCCTGCCCTTGTATAATCCCTTCTTTTTGAGTGTGGGCTGGATGCAGTGACCTGTTAGCAATGAACAGAACACTCTTGCATGATGGAACTAAGGCACTGTTTGTTTTTATACATTGAATTTGAAAGAATTTCAATTGTGCAGAAAAACTACAAGGACCCAGATAAGAAGAAGTGAAGTCAACAGAAGAACCTTAATGGTGAAGCTTTAGATCTCCAGCACTGAACCATTATGCTCCTCTTCCACTGTGCTCTGGAACCAGAGGGAACTGGTTAACATCCTGGCTCTACTGCCCCGTGAGCAACAGTGAGCAACTTATTCATATCTGAGCTTTGGTTTCCCTATCTATAAAATGGGAATAATTATATCTACCGTATGGAATAGTTGTCAGTATGAATATGTGAAGCCCTTTGCATCAGGCCTGGCATTAACTACCTTTACTGGCTGCATCCAAACCCTCCCCTATGTGCCTGGTCTTGATTTACAGCATTATGACCAATCCAAGCCTCTGCACCAGAGACCCAGAAGCCCCCCACCCCCGACTTCTTTCTCTTCTTCCTCCACCCAATCCTGTAGATTGGGTCCTGTAGATTGCGTTTCCCTCCTGTCACACTTGCCTCTTCCATCTCCTATCTCCTCTCTTCATTTCTTATGAGAATTGCTGGAATAGAACCTAGCTGGTCACCCTGACTTCGTATTTTTTTTTTGAGACAGTCTCACTCTGTTGCCCAGGCTGGAGTGCAGTGGCACAATCTCAGCTCACGGCAAGCTCTACCTCCCAGGTTCAAGCAATTCTCATGCCTCATCCTCACACCTGTAATAGCTGCATTCTCACCTGTAATAGCTGTCTTCCCACCTGCAATAGCTGGGATTACAGGTGTGCTCCACCACACCCAACTAATGTTTGTATTATTAGTAGAGATGGGGTTTTGCTGGTCTCACACTCCTGGCCTCAAGTGATCTGCCCACCTCAGCCTCTCAAAGTGTTGGGATTACAGGCGTGAGTCACCACTCCCAGCTTTCATTCTTTTCCCGACAAATTCTCCAACCCATAGCTAGAATTATCAAAATATGTTCATGTCTCATTTTACCCAAAACTTTTGCACAGCTGCAGTCAATTATGTGTAGATTCTGAACCTCATGTACATGATGTCTTAATCTGTTTTCTGATGCTATAACAGAATACCATAGACTTGGTAATTTATACAGAAAATAAGTGTATTTCCCATGGTTCTGGAGGCTGGGAAATCTAATAACAAGGTGCCAGCATCTGGTGAGGACCTTCTTGCTGCATCATAGCATGGCGGTGGGCAAAACATGAGACAGCAGGTGCATGCCAGCTCAGACCTCTCTTCCTCTCCTTATAAAGCCACTAATCCCATCATGAGGGCCCCACCCTGATGATCTCATCTAACCCAAATTACCTCCCTAAGGCCTCACCTCCAAATACCATCAACATACTAGCTTGTCCATTAAGTTTTCAACATATGAACTTTTGAAGGACATATTCAAACCATGGCACATAATATCATTTGATCCACACAATAACACTGCCAGGTGGGTGTTTCTGGATGAAAAATGAGAGTGTTCATGGGAAAAAGTTCCTTGCCCAAGGTCACATGACTGAGAGATGGAGGAGGCTGGCCTGGAACACCTCCTTGGGGTTTGCAAAGCATTTCATTCACATCCTCATTCTCTCGTGCAAACCCGTCAAGGTTCACAGGGCAGTTATATTATGCTCATTTACAGGTCAGAAAACAGGTTCTAGAGTCAATGCGGCCTGCCAATGGTGTGTGAGTGACTCTCACCTGGTGTGTCTGATATGACACCCAGTTCCTGGCTTGACCTTTCATTGTACAGCATCCTCACTAACCAATGCTCTTTCATCAAACCTTTTGCAATAAGAAGAATCAAACTGAGGTAGAAGGAGTGGAAATTCACGCCACTCACCTGAGCTATCAAATCTCCATTTTCTGCATGGACCAAGATCACAGCTCCCAGCCCCTTAAGGAAGGTAAAGGCTTCGTAGAGCTATGGAGAGATCAACAGGGGTTGGTGTGAGATTTAAAAAAAAAAAAAAAAAATCACAGCAGGTGCATTCACGAAGACCATTCTTCTCTCACACCCATTCTTCTCTCACACCCATTCAGTCATTCACCTGCTAACCTCTGCAGACACATTCATATGGATGGAATGTGCTGCACAAGTCAGACTTGGAAGGACCGTTCCTTGACCCTGACATCTTGTAGATCCAAAAGCAGGAAGCTGAGGATGGGGCACAACTGGTCCAAGTCACCCCAGGGCATGAAGACAGACTCAATCTCAGTGCCTATCTGTACCTTTTGCTGTCTTTTTGGGTTGGCTTTTTTTGAAACACCTGTAGGTGTTAACGGCAACAACTGGTCCTGAGAAGTCACGGTTAGTTTTACAGAAATTGTCTAACTAAATCTGCTAAGGCTGTACCATAGCCACCCACATGCCACAGGAGATGTGCGCATCCTTACAAAAATGTGAACCATACCATTTTATAGACAATGGTGGGGTGGGGAAAACAAGCTCTCTAATCACTCCAGTACTCAGATAATATATAGTATGCTAACCATCCTCTCAATTAGCCAAAACAGGCTCGCCCCACTACCCAATGTTCTCCTCCTACCTGAGGAGAATCTGCATTTGGGCATTTGCCCCTGGTAAGGGCCAAAGCCATGAAGCTCCCTCTCCAGGGGTACTTGAATCTCAACTTTGTTTTCCATGCATGCAAGACAACATCCCCTGGGATGCCTGCTTTCCGACACACATCCCTATTTCAGCAAATGGAAGGCATGTGGAGGCATGAAGCACTTTTGAGAACCCGCACTCAGAGGCTGCTCGATTCCATCCATGCCCAGGGCTCCAGTGGTTACAATGAAACAGGTGAAAATCACAATTATGCCAGCACATCACATGCTATGTTTTCTATGTAATGGAACCAACTTTCAGCTCTTTGAATGTCTTTTGCTGATTGTATCAAAGGCCTCCAGGACATCTTGGGATAAGTTATTTTCTGTAACCCCAAGTGTTTATTTGAAAGGAAGGACATAAAGTGCTTCTCCCATTGCCCATCTGTCTCCATGGTAATAACCAATTACCCTGCTTACTGATGCCTGCATGGCACCATTCTGTGCTAGGCACCATCCTCGCCCTTTACTCGTCTTATGAAATCATTCAACTGCCTCTATAAGGCACGGCTATTATGAGGCTAAAGCACAGAGAAGTTGGGAGAACTGCCCCTGGCTGCACAGCAAGCAGCTGGTATGGCCAGGGCTTGCAGCCTGGCTCCGCTGTAGCCTCCATGATTTTCTCCACACACTAACATGTTAGCAGAGCAAAGGAAAGTGACAATGAAACAAAACTAGGAGACCCAGTAGTATAAGAAGGCCAGGTGTCCTGTAAGTCGTAACCACTACTCCTGAAGAACAACTTGTGGCTCCATCTCCCTTGACTTGCTGCATCTACGTAATAATTGTTTGCTGTTGGCAGGGCCAGAAATGTTCCATCTTACAACTGGACAAGATGACTTGCCTAGCATGTTGCAGTTGCTGTGAGGGAAGGCCAGGCAGTCCCTCTTCCTGTGTCAGAGCTCAGAAATTGTCCCCATCCTTGCCTGAATCCCAGAATCAAATGCAGAGCTTTTGGGAAGTACAGATTCCTGAGTCCAACACCCAACATCCACAACATGCACTAAGCATTGGTATTTGAGTAAGCTCTCCAGATGATGCTGAGGATAAGCCAGGTTTGGGAGCCACCAAACCAGGGACCCCCTTCTGCATGCCACTCACACGGTCAGAAAAGAACAGAAGGCCAGCAGGGGCAACCACTGACACCCTATCACACAGCCACTCCATGCCAGAATCAGGACTCGAACCGCGCAGCTTCTCACAGTCTCCCTTGCCCTGTGCTGCCTGGACTGGCAAAGCTGGACCAGTCCTGCCCAGACAAGAGGGGAGAGGACGAGTGTGAGGGACCTACCTGGCTGTCGGACATTTGGTAGAGATCCTTATAGGCCATGTAGACTTGGAAGGAATTGACGCCTGTTTCCAAGATAAAAAGGATAAAAAAAAAGTTTAAGAAAAAACAGAAGCATGTCTTTCCAATAAATCAATGACCACAGGGCAGAGTGGTGGTCGCCAGGAGAGATGAGCGCCATTGGGATCCCCAAAGGGGCACCTATCCAGCCCGAGGGTGTGGGTGAAGGTCAAAGGAAGCTTCCAGGGAAAGTCACACCTAAGCAGAATCTGAAGGTGATGGAGAAGAAAGGGAGGAGAAGGAGGAGGAATAGGAGGAGGAGGAGGAAGAAGAAGAGGAGGAGGAGGAAGAAGAAGAGAAGGAGGAGGAAGAAGAAGAGGAGGAGAAGGAAGAGAAAGAGGAGGAGGAGGAGGAGGTGGAAACTCCCCAGGCTGAGAGGGAGGGGTGTGATAAGGATAAGGAAGGGTGTAATAAGCATCTGCAAGGAAGATGAAAAGACATTAGTCATGCAGCTTCTAGAAATGTCCTAAAGCACATGCTTTTTTATCCCATTTTTCAAAAAATTGTGTTTGCAATTCCCATAAAGACATCAACAGTGACAGCTGCTCTGTCCGGGAGAGCTGAGTTCAGGCCTCAGTTGCTGTGTAGCACTGGAGAAGTTACTGCACCTCTCTGGGTTTCACTTTCCCCATTTCTGCAAAGAGGACATTATACCAAATGTGTTGGTTTCCCATCCTGGAAATGCCCTGCACTGGACTGTACAGTACACTCATGACGACTATCAAGATTTCTGGGGAAGCCCTTCTGACTTAGAGAAGGATGCACTAAAACACTTTAGGACAAGGGAAACCAGGTGTGTTCCTCCTTCCCTTTCTTCTCTCCCTCCCTGCGTCTCTCTCTCTTTTCCTTCCCTAACTTATTTATTCATATTATAAACATTTACTGAGAGCCTGCTCTACGCTAGGCATGTGCTAAGCGCTTGGGATACAGAAGTTACTAAAGGCATTTTTCAGGAAATCAATCAGCTGTTCAGCTGATATTTGATGCATCTCTTGGTATGCAGGCGCCGGCCATGCAACTGTGAGCAAGACGGCAAGTCCCTGCCCGCAGGGGGCTCACCATCTGGGCTGGGATGTGGGAATACCAGCAAGTCAACGGGCAAAGACAACTCAGTCTGATGTTCCCTATGGGGGGGTTGCATCTGTCAGGGGGCTTCAGGGAAGGCTTCCCAGGGGAGTGCAGCTCAGCACGAAAAGGAAAATCGCTAGGAAAAGGCAGGGAGAGTGTTCCTGAAGGGGCCAGCACTCACTCACACAGCCCCAAGGGCCAGAGGCAGCCTCGAGCAGATGGAAAACGGAGGTGCAGGGGGCCGGGGCTCTGGGCCGGAGGAACTGGAACAAGCCGGTCTGGAGGAGTGGGCGCATCCTCACGAGCCAGGCGGACAGCTTGTGATTTATTCTGGGGATGATGTGGAGCCGCTGAGAGCATTTAAGCTGATTAGAAAATAAAAACCTGGCCGGGAGCAGTGGTTCACACCTGTAATCCCAGCAATTTGGGAGGCCAAGGTGGGCGGATCACTTGAGGTCAAGAGTTCATGACCAGCCTGGCCAATATGATGAAACCCAGTCTCTACTAAAAAGACAAAAATTAGCCAGGCATGGTGGGCCACACCTGTGATCCAAGCTACTCTGGAGGCTGAGGCAGGAGAATCCCTTTAATACGGGAGGCAGTGAGCTGAGATCTCACCATTGC
>NC_045436.1:177671997-177675803 GCF_002776525.5 Piliocolobus tephrosceles
GGGAGGGAGGGAGGGAGGAAGGAAGGAAGGAAGGAAGGAAGGAAGGAAGGAAGGAAGGAAGGAAGGAAGGAAGGAAGGGAGACAAGACCTGCATCTAAGAGATAGCAAGTGTTGGCGAGGATGTGGAGAAAAGGGAATTCCTGAGCACTGTTTGTGGGAATGTAAATTAGCACCACCACCTCTACAGAGATCAGTACAGAGGCTCCTCACAAAACTAAAAACTGAATTACCGTATGCTTCAGCAGTCCCACTACCGGCTAAAAAGCCAAAGGAATTGAAATCAGTATGTCCAGGGGATATCCCCACTCCCGTGTTCATTGCAGCATTATTTACAACAGCCAAGATTAGGAAGTGACCTGGGTCCATCCATGAATGAACGGATTTTATAAATGTGGTAAATGTACACAATGGAGGCTGCCTCCTCAGAGGGCCCCCAACTGCCTTAGTAAAGAAGGACATCCTGTATTGCAGCAACAAAGTTGAAGCTGTAGAACCCTATGTTAAGGGAAATAAGCCAGGCACAGAAAGGCAAATACTGCACCATCTCACTTATATGTGGAATCTAAAAAGTTAGTTGATTTCATAGAAGCATACAAAGTAGCAAGGTTGCTGCCAGGACCTGAGCACAATCGCCATTCGCCTGCTGGTGACCCAGCCCAGATGCACACAGCACAGGGCTCCCTGGATGCCTGCAAGCAGCACAGACCCACCAGGCCTCATGGAGCCCAGTGTCTTTCCCTACAAACTCCACTGCCACTCCAGAGACCCTCGCATCTCAGTGAGGGGCGCCCTAAACGACCATTCACTTAGGGCAGCAACCTAGGGAAGATTGCTCAGAACTTAACATTAGGTCAGGAAAGTAAGATACAAGACTGTCAGTTTCCTTGGATTATGACTGTTATGTAGTTGCGGTGAATCATGCAGCAACTGCAATACAAGGATAATGCCTTTTTCTTTTAAAAGATAGGGTCTCACTCTCCGAGCCAGGCTGGAGTGCAGTGCTCACTCCAGCCTCAACCTCCCAAGCTCAAGCAATGCTCCCGCTCAGCCTCCCAAGTAGCTGGGAGGCGTGCACCACCACTCCTGGCTATGTTTTTTTTTTTTCGTGGTCTCACTATGTTGCCCAGGCTGGTCTCAAACTCTGGGCCTCAAGCAATCCTCCCTCCTCAGCCTCCCAAAGTGCTGGGATTAGAGGCATGAGCCACCATGGCCAATAATGCCTTCTTGATAGAAAGAGCTTAAACAGCTATATGAAAATGCAAATTGATGAGTGGGCAAAGAATACAATCAGATATTCACATAAGGAAAAACGTATGCAAAATCTTGAATGTAATCAGTAAAGAACTGCCATGAAAACCACAATAGTGGTGTCTTTCACCCAACGAATCGGCAAGAATTTCATAGAAGCAATAACACCCAATGGTGCAAAGGTGCAGGGACTAGAGATTCTGGCATAGGATTTGCAGGGGTACAAGGGGATGCATGTTTCAGGAAACCAACTTGGCAATAAGCGTCATAATCTTGAAAAATGCTAAAACCTTTGACCTTCTAATTCCACTTCTGGAAATCTAAAGAAAAATTAGAAATGCCACCAAATGTTTATACATGAAGATGTTCACCATAACAGGATATATAATAAAACGAATAAAAAGCCTAAATGTCCAATAAAAAGAAAATAGTGAAGCAAATTAACCATTATATTGTACATTATGAGCCATTAAAAAGTTATTGATGAAGAATAATGTGACTCATAAAATGTTACGTGAAAAAGGAAGGGTTCCACATAACAGCTATTGCACAACCACATAGGGAAAAATCATCCAAATACGCAGGGAATGGAAAGCAATAATCCTTCACATGAAGAGTAAATTGTGATTGGGGGTAGAACCAGAGGAAAACAATTTTTTTCCCTCCATTTTCTGACTTTCTTTAAATATTGGGGATGATACTGTTCTTATGAGAAAACATAGCACAGCTATCTTCAAAACTGGAAACACACCCTCGCTCTCCTTGAAGCACCCCCATTTGAGGCTGCCTCCTCAGAGGGCCCCCAACTGCCCCTTTCTGGACAGATTGCTCATGCCCTGACTCTTTCCATTCTGTTGTTCTTTGCTTCCTTTGTGTCTTCTGATCAGTTCCCCTCCATTCCATGTAACGCACACCATGAAGTGTCTACACTGTGCTGGTGTGAACCCAAACAGAGGGGAGCCAAGGTGGGAAGCAGGGACATATAGACATGGTCCCCTCCCTCACAGAACTCAGGGTTTGACAGAAGAGCCAGACAGACAACATCCCATAATCCAGGAACAATGGAAAAAGTGCCCCAAAGGAGGCCTAAGTAACCGGCATTGGCTATTCAAGGAATGAAGCAATTCTGATTGGGGAAATGGGAGAAGGTAATGGTTGAGTTGGGTCTCGAAGGTGAGTAGCACTGGGCAGGCAGAGGAGAAAGGGCATTCGTTCCTGGCAGGGGATCCACATGAGCAAGGGCCTCGCAGCATAGCCAGTTTCAGGGATGGCAGCCAGGCTAGTGATCAGGGTGACAGGAAAGAAAAGTGAGGTTAGATCAGCAAGGGCCTAGCATGGCAGGCTGCAGAGACTGGATCTGCTTCTGAGAACAGGACAGCCCAGACTTTTTCAAGGAGAAAAGGATGGACTGTAAAGGGACTAGCCTGTTTCCTCACTGTCATGGGGCAGAGGGCAGCTCATAATCAGGCTCAGAGCAGATGCAGACAGGGGGATTTTTCACTCCACATAATCCTTAGATCTACCAAAGAACCAGGGATTCCCCAAAACCCCATTCTGAGGCTTTAACTGACCTTTGTCCTGCACCAGCACCTCCAGCTCTTCCCGAACGCCATCGTACCAGCTTGTGATGTCCACGTGGAGGGAGTAATCACAGCAGGATTTGGTGTCAGCTGCTTCGTGCCACTTCTCGAAGGAGGTCAGTAGGCTGGACCCAGGCTCAGGAACAACATGGTCAACTGGGACAGGGAAATATGCATCATGATGCTTCAGACTCAAGTGTTCCAATGGTAGCCACCATCATTACCACCACCACCATCATTACCATCATTACCATCACCACCATCATCATCATCACCATAATTAGCACACCATCACCATCATTACTATGACAGCCACCATCATTATCACCACCACAATCATCATCACCATCATTATCAACCCATCACCATCACCGTCATCGTCATTACCATTATCACCACTACCACCGCCATCATCACCATCATTATCACCCCATCACCATCATCACCATGACCACCACTGTCATCACCATCATTATCACTCATCACTATCATCACCTCCACCACCATCACCATCACCATCATCACCCTCATCATTACCATTATCACCACTACCACCACCATCATCACCATCATTATCACCTCATCACCATCATCACCATGACCACCACTATCATCACCATCATTATCACTCATCACTATCATCACCTCCACCACTATCACCATCATCATCATCACCACCATCATCACCACCACCACCATCCACTATCATCACCACCATCCACTGTCATCACCGCTATCATTATCACTCCACCACCATCATCACCATCCCATCACTACACCATCACCATCATCATCATCACTAACATTATCACCACTACCACCACCATCACCACCATCACCACCATCATCACCATCATCACCACCATCACCACCATCATCATCATCATCACCATCACCATCTTCATCACCACTATCCTATCACCATCATCATCATCCCAATTATCACCCCATCACCATCACCACCATTATCATCACCAC
>NC_045436.1:177675813-177781114 GCF_002776525.5 Piliocolobus tephrosceles
CATCCCAATTATCACCCCATCACCATCACCACCATTATCATCACCACCATCATCACCAACCTTTTCATAATCACTCCCACCATCATTGTCATATTGCCATCACTGTCACTATCATTAACCATAACCATTAGCAATGACATCATCACCATCATCTTCAGTCTTCATTACCACCATCATCGCCACCATTGTCATCATCATCACTATCGCTCACTATTTGTCAGATAATGCCACAAAAGCTTTACATAAGTCCGTTCATGCAATCCTCACAACTGTCCTGTAAAGTGAAAATTAATATCCCCATTTTGCAGATGAAAAACTTGAGGCTCAAAGAGGGTAAAGCAATTGTCCAAGAGCATACAACTAGTAAGCAGAAGAAGGAAGGTTATCCAAGACTTGTCAGATAGTCTGAACTCTTACCCACTGCTCCAAGCTGCCTCCTTTGGCATAGAATGCCAAGATGAAAAGGACCTCCGAGACCAAGTTCACTTCATCATCCTTTTTTCAAATAAAATCTTAAATGTAAAGTAGATGAGAAAGGGGAGCCTCCAGTCTTTTAAACCTCCCTTGACTTCATATACTCTGAAGCTTACTGCCCTGTTTCTTCACATCCCCACCCTTCACAGGCAGATGTCAAAAAAAGAAGTCTCACCTCTCCTCCTCCCACTCACACCTCCATCCACCTAAAGCTTCAGCCTTTGCTAATATGACCCTCACACCTCTAGGTCTAACGGGAGCATGCAGTCCTCAGTTTCTTGGCCTCTCGGGGCACAGAAGTTCCCTCCCTCCTTCCTTAAACTCGCTCCTCTCCAGCTTCCATGGCAATGCCACGTTCTGGCTTTTTGTTTCCTTTGTCCTACTTCTTTGGCTGCTGCTTCTCAATCATCCTGAGGACTGCATCCCCTACTGTTCACTATGCTCACTAACTGGATCCCTTTCCTTTGCACCAGCCCATTGAAACACACCACTTGCTCTGAGCTACAGAACTCTGAACCCGGTTGTGTTCTTGGCTTCTCCACCGAGATGACTCAAAAGCTCCCCCAAACCAGAATGTCCAAAACCTCATGCAGTACTGTCCCCATCCCCACCCCAGCTGTGGTGGACATCACCAAGTAACGGTTCCACAGTCAGAGGCCCAGGTCACCCGTGGCACTTCCTTTCCCTCGCATGCCCCCATGTCTGATCCAGCACCGAGGGCTGTTGACTGGCCTTCATATCCCAGAAGCTGTCCACTTCTGCCCAGTCCACAGCCACGCCGCCCTCATCTTTCAGCTATATTATGCCATAGCCTCCCAGCTGGTCCTGCCACATCCCATCCCGGCCACTCTACTGCGGTCTCTCCAAAACGCAGAAGAGTTCACATCTCTCCCTGCTTAAAATACCTCAACGTTGCCCGTCACCCATATGAGAAAGAGCCACAGCCTCATCAGGTCATCGAGGCTCAGGGTTGTCCTCTCCTTGCAGCCTTGCCTCACAGGATGTCATCCCTCAATCTCCACACCCCTGCCCCGCAGGCCTCCCTGCAGTCTCTGGAATGGGAGGTGTGTTATCCCCTCAGGGCCTTTGCATATGCTATTCCCGCCTCCTGGGGCTCTGCTCTTCTCTGCCCCCTTCCCCTGGTTAATTCCAACTAATTCTTCAGATCCCTGTACGAATGTCGCTTCTTCAGAGAACGCTTCCCTGAGACACTGCCCCTCAGTTCAAAGCACTGTGCACCCCTCTTTTGCAGCAGGAGTCACAGTTTCTAGTCATATATGTGGATGATTAGTGACTCCCAGAGAGATGACAGGCCCTTGACGACGAGCATCCTTCCTGCTTTTGTTCACCTGATACAGTGCCTGGTGTGGACTCTTAATTAACATTTGTTGAATGAAGATGGGGAAGGGCGGGGACCCTTTCAGAGCCCCGGACTGTGGTCCTCATGTGCTTTCACAGGCTCTTGGTGTTCCATGGAACACACTTGGGAAACTGCCCTTCAAAGGTGAGGAGGATAAGGTTTACAGGGCAGGGCTCCCCAGGATCTCACAGCTGGTGATGGAGAAAAGCAGGGGACGTCCCGGGAACCCTGGCTCCTCATCCAGACTCTTTCCCCTGCCCTATGCAGTCCCCCTGAGCCCAGAACTTTCGTGCCCATCTCTCAGAACTCTCATGTCCCATGTACTACATGAAGGAATCTCATGTATGTCTCCAAACCACCCCAGGCGCTTCCCACCATAAGGCCCACATTACAGACAAGGAAGCTGAGGCTCAGAGAGGCTGAGTGCCGGCCACAGTCATGCAGCTGCCTGCCGAGTGCCAGTGCTTCTGCAGGTACGTGTTGACATCGATACCTCCGGGAATAACCATGGCCGCTGAGATCCAAGTCCAAGTCTAGATCCTCCTCCCATTTCCCATCCAGCAGATCCACGGGCTGCCCTTTGGAAGAGGGATCAGGACAGTGCTTGCCTCAGAAGTCGAGCCCCACCCTCCTGGCTCAGGGACTTGGCAAACTCTGTCCATAGCAGTGGGTTTCAGCCCACAGACCACGCTTCCAAAGGGACTCCTTTGTGAAGAAGTGGGAGAGATGGGCAGGGTTGGGTAGCCTGACAAGTAGCCTGGAACTGAAGAGCCTAACAGTTGACAGAACATTTACAATAAACTGTGGCCTATTTAATTAAAATTGCTTATTAAAATGAATTCAAGCAAAAGCAGCTCTTCAAAATCAACACAAGAAACAGCAATCGGGCTGCACAGGGCTATGGAGGAGGAATCCAGTTTCCAGACCGAGCACTGTTGCGGACCGGTCTCACTGCCCACAGTATTTCCTTCCCTCCCCAACCTCACCAGGGCTCTCTGTGGCACAGTGTGCTCCTGTCAACTTTGGGCTCGGCCACGTGACTGACCTTGGCCAACAGAATGTGAGTGGAAGCTGCAGCATGGAAGTGAAGAGATGAGGCAGTGAGAGGAGGCAAGTTTCGGCCAGAACCCCCAGCATTCTGCCATTCACCAGGAGAACAGAGTGACTGGGGAGTCGCTGGGTCCAGAGTGGGAGACCCATGGTGCCCGAGTCCAACCCGCAGCTGAGCACAGCCACTCCAGCCCCACGCCCACTCCTGCACACCCTCAAATGAGAAAAACAAGTGTTGCTTGAGATTTGGGGGCTGTTTGTGACGCGGTCTTATCACAGTATTACTACAGCAATACTGACTAATACAACCACTTCCCAGCTATGTCTCCTTGGGCAAGTTGCTTCACCTCTCTGACCTCTATTCTCCCATCTGTCACAATAATACGTATGTCACTGGTTCTGAAACCACAGCCATCTTCACATCATGTTGAAGGGTTTTTTTTTTTTTTTTTTTTTTTGCTTTATCTCCCAATAATCCATGTCTTCTTCACTTAATGCTTTTCTTTAAACAAATTTTGTTTCTAAAAATCTAAATGTGACTTCAGTCTCATGCTAAGCAATTATACCAAAGAGATGGTATTTCAATATTTTAAAAATAATTTTTTAAAATTGGTGCCTATAAAACCATGTTGTTTATTAAGCCATCTTGGGTAGCCCCAGTGGCACACATGGTGTGCTCCGTAAAACGGTGACCTGTGTCCTAGGGCTGCGGTGAGAATGAAATCCAATGGCACCCTGGGCAGACGGCCTCGAACACACTGAGCACTTGTGATGCTGGTGATGAGGAGGAGATCTCACAGTCTATGTCCCTAAGGCAGGGGACAGCGTCACTCACTGATCATCGTGGTCCCGCCCACCAGGGCCGCCCTGGTCCCTTGGAAGAAGTCATCAGCGGCAGTCATCCCCTGGGAGTGCTTCTGCAGGTACGTGTTGACATCGATACCTCCGGGAATAACCATCCGCCCGTTGGCTTCAATGGTCTTCACTCCACCCGGAACGATTAAGTTTTCTCCTATTTGTCTGGAGGCAAACAACAGAGACAGCCTTGGTTCTTAACGGAAAAGTAGAATGAGCAGTCAACCCACAGCTTCAGTTCTGTTAAATAAACATTTCTGAGTTAGGCCCTTCACAAGGGGCTCACAGTCTAACAGGAGGTAAGGCAGGTGGGCAGACTGTTAGAGCCCAGTATAGCAGAGGGGGCCAGGGGGCAACGAGGAGGCGCCCTTTCATCCAGCCTCATTATCTAAGAAGGCTGGAGGGGGTGGCAGAGCTCAATCCAACAGAGGTGAGACCAGCATGATGCACACGCTGACTGTCACGTCTATTCCGATGTAACAGGTGCCGGAAAACTTCCTCCAGAAGGAGGGCAAATTCCAAATGGCGAAGGAGGGAAAAGAGCCTACGAAAAGAGAAACCAAGCCCCCGGGGATCTCTGTGGGTGACTTATTGATGATGGTGGCTTCTGGTTTTTATTTGCTGGCACCAGAGTCAGGAGGTCCATCAAGGCCCTGGGGGAAGAGGCTCAGCCAGAACCAGGAATAGGACCCAGCAGCGTCCAAGGTCAAGGTCTGGCTCAGACCATGAGATCTGTGAGTGATTTTTACTTAAAAAAAAAAAATCCTTGGCCGGGTGCGGTGGCTCACGCCTGTAATCCCAGCACTTTGGGAGGCTGAGGCAGGAGGATCACCAGGTCAAGAGATCGAGACCATCCTGGCCAACATGGTGAAACCCCGTCTCTACAAAAAAATACAAAAAAAAAAACTAGCCAGGCGAGGTGGCAGGCGCCTGTAGTCCCAGCCAGTCGGGAGGATGAGGCAGGAGAATGGCATAAACCCGGGAAGCGGAGCTTACAGTGAGCTGAGATCCAGCCACTGCACTCCAACCTGGGCAACAGAGCGAGACTCCGTCTCAAAAAAAAAAAAAAAAAAAAAAAAAAATCCAATTGTTGTGAACTCTTGAGAGTGGGCAGTATATTAATTTTCTAAGTCACATGAAACATCAGTAGTAAAGACACAGAAAGATGCTGCTTCAGTGACCAAAAGTGCAGTTCTAGACAGAATCCACAGGCAGGCAGCCAAGACAGCAGCCCCTGCCCTCCTGGGCTCCGGGAAGAAGCTGGGCCAGCAAGCAGATCCCAGCTGGGCCTCCCCTGAAGACGTGGGTGCCACACACTGTCCTCTTAACCCAGGAAATAAACCTAGGACTGCACAGTGCCAGGGACAAGGTGGACACCCAGAAAATGTTACCACACATGTCCACCTCCACCAGGATCACCACCACCGCTGCTTTTAATAACCAATCCCTTACCTCCAAAATGTCTACCGCCGCTGCTTATAACCAATCCCTTACCCCCAGAATGTCCACTGCCACTGCTTATAACATCCCCAGAATGTCCAACTTGACTTAGGGAAATCCTGTCTTCCCCAGTCCTTCTGTCGTCCTCTCCAAACGTGTGGGCTTGCCAACAGCTGAAGGGAAAGGGGTCAGGAAGACACCTGGCCCTTAACTTAAAAGGAACAGCAACTGGAAAACAGCGTCTTCTAAGCGCATCACGGCTTCTCTTATTGAATGCTCACAACCAGCTCTAACAGAGGACAGGGTAGCACCCCAAATGCCAACCCAGGCAAAGACCTGGGCACAGTCCAGTCAGAAGAGCCACTGGCTGTAGACATGCACGTGGTGTGTCTACACACGGGCACGGACCTACGCATGAGTGTCAGCAGAATCACAGCTCAGTCTGATTCAAGCCTGTGACCGAGTCACCATGCTGTGGGGGCCAACAAGTACTCTAATGAGAGGTTCTTTTATTTATTTTTGAGACAGGGTCTCTGTCAGTCAGGCTGGAGTAGACTAGTGCACGTCATGGCTCACTGCAGCCTCACTTGCTGGGCTCAAAGCGATCCTCCCCCCTCAACCTCCCAAGTAGCTGGAACTACGAGTGTGTACCACCATGCCCAGCTAATTTTGTTTTTTAATTTTTTGTAGAGATGGGATCTCCCTATGTTGCCCAGGCTGATCTTGAACTCCTGAGCTCAAGGGGTCCTCCTGCCTTGGATTCCCAAAGTGTTTGAGCAAACATGCCTGGCCTTTCTTTCTTTCTTTCTTTCTTTCTTTCTTTCTTTTTTTTTTTTTTTTTTTTTTTTTTAAATAGCACATTTCCTGAGCAGCCTGGTTGGCCACAGTCCTAAGATGCTTAATGTTCAACAATGAGTGCCATCTCTGCAGCCAGAGGCTCTTTCTTACCAGGCACAATCATAGCCTCTTAACAAACCCTCTCTGGTCTCCCGCCAGCAGCCCTCTGAGGTAGGAAGTATTCCCATTTTACAAAAGAGGACAACACAACTCAGAGAGGTGTAGTGACTCATCCAAGGTCACCCAGCAAGTCAGTGATGGGCCTGGATTTAAGCCTAGGTCTCCTCAAGACTAATAGCAGAGCTCTGACCAGCAGGCTTTACTGCCACCCTGCCTCCTGTATATAGAAGCCAGATTCTCCCTGAATTGGGATTAAACGGGACTCACTGAATGGTGCTCAATAGCAACGTGCTTGAAAGGGAAAGGAGAGAGGAAGCTCAGCCCAATGAATGAGACAGACACCCTCCCCCAACACCATCACCCCACGGTGCAGAAGAAACTCTCAACCACCGGCACCTGATTCACCAAGGCTAAGTGAATTAAATGGAAACCCCAATGAATCATAATCCAGTGAATCACGACAGCTGAACGGCTCTTAAGAAAACTTGGCAAATGGCCACAAAATTAAAGGATTCTTGGGGTTTAATTAAAGTGGAGGAAAATAATTGTGCCTCTGCGTGCCAGGTGGTCCCTGGCTCTTCCACACCTACCCTTCTCCGCCTGCAGGATGCACATTCAGGATAAACACCCGAGGGCCATGTGAGGCCTCGGTCACTGTCACTCGCTCAGCTTCACAAGGCCAGAGGAGAACTGCCGACACTCAGAGAGCTTCTCAGCAATGGATTCAAGTAAAAGGGGTTTATGACCAAGAGGGGCTGACAGATAATGAATTTAGGGAAACTGCAGATTTCCTCAACAGCCAGGTTAGCCAGAGTCCTAGGACTCTTGATGTTCATACATACAGCAGGCACTTAATGAATGCAGCTCAACCCATGGCCACTTGCTCCATCTGTATACCCCCTGGGATTGCAGGCCCTCTACAAGGGGGCCTGGCCCGGGAAGGACGGGCGTGGATGTGGTCAGATCAAAGCAGCAGGTGGTGTGTGGGATGGGGGAGCCTACGAGATCATTCTAAGGGTCATTTTACCTTTCAGGCTTCAGAAGCCCAGAGCCCCCCACACAAAGGGGTGTTCCCTCGGAGTTGCTTTCTCTATATCTAAGCCATGGTTGAGTTAGAAAACCTCATTTTTTGACACATCCTGACACCCTTCCCCACCCCCCGTCTGCCTTCCTAACCATTCGGGATCCAGGTGCCCTGCAGCTGACAGGAGCATCCTCACCACCTGATGGCCAACATTCGTTTGTTTATGCTTTGCCTGAATTGGCGCTCCAGGACCTACTCCGCAGGCCTGGTGCTGGGCCCCAGGGTGGGGGCCATGAGGCAAGGCCCTGGTCAAGGAGCAATGCAGTGTGACAAGGGCTGCAACAGACACCAGCTCACGGGCTCTGGGGACAGAGGGCTGCACCCCACACCATCTTGGGGTCAAGGAAGGCTTCCTGAAGGAGTCGTCGCATGAGCTGGGCCCACAAGGACAAACAAGAGATGAGGGGAAGGCAGAGGGGCAGGGAGAAAAGGTGTTCCAGGCAGGGGACTGATGGGTGCAAGGCTCTGAGGTGACAGCAGCCTGGCAAGTCCTGTGAGTCCCAAGTTTTCATTATGGCCGGAGGAGCAAGCAAGGAATGAAGCCAGAGGAGGGGAGGCCCGAGCTGGACTTGAAATGGTCAAAGTTTAGGACTAGAATTGGGGGGTGAGCTGGGGGGAGGCAGGGAGGGCTCAACTGTTCAGGGTACCCGTCTTTGCTGGGTGATTTGCATATGTAGTCTCTTTCAATGCCTCCAATACTCCACAGCCCCTTTGCCCCAGCCGCCTCCTCCTCCTCCATCATCATCCCCAAAGCCCACACGGGCCCCAGGATGATTCTGTTAACGGTATCAATCCCTTTCTGCCTTCCCCTAGCTCCAATTCCCCTCTGCCTTTCCTTCTTGTGCCAACCACTCATGCTGGATCCTGAAACAGTGTCCTTCTCTCCTCTTCCAGATTTCAAGGGAAGAGGCAGAGCACCCAGCAAATCCAGGGTACAACTCACAGAAAGAGAACTGTACCGATCCTCACCCATCAGTAAAATGTTAAGGCCAGCCGGGCACGGTGGCTCACACCTGTAATCCCAGCACTTCAGGAGGCTGAGGCGGGTGGATCACGAGGTCAGGAGATCGAGACCACCTTGGCCAACATGGTGAAACCCCATCTCTGCTAAAATACAAAAAAGTAGCCGGGCGTAGTGGTGCATGCCTGTAGTCCCAGCTACTCAGGAGGCTGAGGCAGGGGAGTTGATTGAACCCGGGAGGCGGAGGTTGTATGTAGCGAGCTGAGATCGCACCACTGTACTCCAGCCTGGACAACAGAGCGAGACTCTGTCTCAAAAAAACAAAACAAAACAAAGAAAAGTGAAGTCCACCTACAGACCCCTGCCTGGTGTTGTGGACAGAAAGAATTTTGTCTCCCAAAAATCATGTCGAAGCCCCAGCCCACCCCCGTGGGACTATCTTTGGAGACGGGGCCTTTAAGAGGTAATTAAGGCTGAATGAGGCCACAAGAGTGGGGCCAGAATCCAACAGGACTGGTGTCCTTAGGACAAGAGCTTCCAGGAGTGTACACACACAAAGAAAGGGCCCGAGGACAGCCAGAAGGTGGTGTCTGCAAGACAAGGACAGAGGCCTCAGGAAGAACCAACCCTGATGGCCGCTTGATCTGGGACTTCCAGCCTCCAGAACTGTGAGAAATAAATTGCAGCTATTTAAACCACCCAGCCTGTGGCATTCTGTTCCGGCAGCCAGAGCTGGCTAAGACACCTGGGTTGTTGTAAGCAGGACTGAAGAGGGAGCCAATGAGAAGAAAGTAAAGGAAACTCCAGCCCCAACATCTATCTTTTCTTTAAGTGCCAAGGCCGGGCTTGGAAGCCACACATTCCTCCTTCCTGCCTGCTCCCCTCAACCCAATTCCAGAAACTGTGGGTAGGTGGAAGGAAGAGCTGTGAATTCAGTTGTCTTAGGGTGGAATCCGGGCCTTGACCCTAACTCACCCTGTCATATGGGGCCAGGTACCCAGACCCATTGGCCTGCTGCCTCCAAAACCACAAAACAGGAAACATGTCTGCATTTTGCAGCTTTTGTGTGAGCATTGCATGAGAGGAGCTGCCTCAGCTATGTGGCAGGGAGCCTAGCCCAGGGGGGCACCTGAGAAATGTCAGCCCCTTGTCCACCTGCAGCGTGCACCTCCCCCAACCTCTGTGAGGTCTCTACCCCTGAAACACAGGTACACAGCCCTGTCATTCTAGGGTAGAATGCCAGCCTTCTGTTCCATCTAAAGCCAGGCAGCCTGGCGACACAGGTTTCTTAAAAGGTCTGTTTTGATCAACCCACTTGATAAGTCCATCCTCCAGGTAGACGTCAGCATAAAGGGACTGGTCATCGTTGATGATCCGTCCACCTTTGATGAGGAGTCGGTCACTCTGCAAAGCAAGGCAAAGTATTAAGGATCCTTGGAGAAAAGCCAGGATAAATTTTTTTCTTTTTAATTTCTAATATAAGAATTATCAAATATTTTCAAAAGTAAAGGCATTTAACTTCCCCCAACCCAGATCCATCACCAGCTTCAATACTTCTCTATCCAACACTTCCCGTTCTCCTTTCACCTTTCTCCCCTCTCACTTTGTTTCGTTTTCGCTGAGATGTTTTAAAACAAAGCCCAAGCACTGTATCTTTCCACCTAGAAATACTTCACTAGCTCTCTCTCACTGCTAACCCACTTCCCGTTTGCCCTGAGAAATAAGTGTGGGCAGCAAGATGCACTTTTCTTTTCCTAAACGGGAAAGGAGTAAAGACTTTTTAAAGAAACAAAGCCAGAATCTGTTATCCCAACGAACCCAATTAATTGAATAACTTCCCTATCAGTCAATAATCAGGCCCTGTTCAATGTTCTTTGATTGTCTCATGGATGTCTTTTTGTAGTTGGAAGGTTTGAATCAAGAGCCATAGCAGGCCCCATAGCACACCTGCCTCATCATCTCAGCAGTCTCTGCCAGCATCTGCACTGGCCCCTCCTCCCTTTTGAATGTCATTCATTTGTTGAAGAAACTGGGTATTTGTAGAACAGGGAGTTATCAAGGTGTTATTAAATATAGTAATCATCAACTGAGAGACATTTTAAAAGATAGTGAAGAGACTAAAAACCCCACTTTCCCAGCACAACTCCCAGTTGACATTCTGATGTCTCCCCACCCTTTTTCCTCTGTTTTCTTCCCCACAGTGCACACATCCGCTCACTCATCCAAGCACCGATCAGCTACCAAATGATGCTCTGAGCTCCAGAGGGGACCAGGCATAGAGCTGGAATCTGCTTTCCGGGGGTTGACAGATGGAGAGACAGATGTTTATCACGTCATGGGGTATGTGGGGTTGAAGAGGAGAAGACTGGGGACCTGCCATGGAAGCCAAGCAAAGAGGCTGCCAACCTTATCTGGGGGGTTGGGCAGAGAAAGTGCAGACCCAGAAAATAAGTCTAAAAAACAGTCTCTTTATATTTCCTATATCTACACTCTGTAAGACTATAGATAGATAAATGGATGTGTCATTAGAGGAAGGCGGAGAGATAAACACACACACACACACACACACAGGACTGTATTAATATATCTATGTAAATATTCATGTATTCAGATGATGTTCTCCAAAGGGCATTTTCAATCCCCCAGCCTATCCTAAGGGCACAGACCTAGGCTTTCAAGCCTCTTCTATTTGTCAATACCATTCCAGAATGGAACTCAGCCATAAACATGTTTATGCATAAACACAAACAAAGCTTCACCATATGGAGTGTTCCGGGCAGAGGGAAGGATATGCAAGTCAGAAACCAGAATATTATGGGAACCAAAAAGAACACAATTCTGTCCTTCCTGCATTTTACCATAATCACATCCCAACTTGCTGTACATTCTTCATGACTATGTGTATATATATATATATACATATACATTTTTTTTTTCTTTTTTTTGAGATGGAGTCTCCCTCTGTCGCTGAGGCTGGAGTGCAGTGGCACCATCTTGCAGACAGGGCCTTTGGTGTGAACCTCCACTTCCTGGGTTCATGCCATTCTCCTGCCTCAGCCTCCTGAGTAGCTGGGACTACAGAGACCCGCCACCATGCCGGGCTAATTTGTTGTAGTTTTAGTAGAGACGGGGTTTCACCATGTTAGCCAGGATGGTCTCAATCTCCCGACCTCATGATCTGCCTGCCTCGGCCTCCCAAAGTGCTGGGATTACAGGCATGAGCTGCCGTGCCTGGCCCCCCTTCATGACTCTATTTTTAAAATAATCATAAAATATTCCATCTTAGGGATACATAATAAATTGTTTAATAATTCCCCCATTGTTGGTTACTGAAGTTATTTTCTGGTTTTTACAGTGATATGTATTGCTGCAATGAACATTTTTGTGTACAAAACTCCTGCCTTAGTTTGAATGATTTGTTAGGCAAGGCTCTCGGAAGCTTAACAACTGGGGCAAACAACATAAACCTTATTTACAGCCCTTGATAAAGATGACCAAACTCCTTTCCAAAAGGAGTGCCCCATTCTTTGCATGAAAACACTAAGCACTCTTGTTTATTATTAATATTTGTTAATTTGTGTTCCTTTTCTTTTTTTCTTTTCTTCGAGACAGAGTCTTGCTCTGTCACCCAGGCTGGAGTAAAGTGGCATGATCATAGCTCACTGTATCGGGAGGTGGAGCTTGCAGTAAGCCGAAATTGTGCCACTGCACCCCAGCGAGTGCAGAGCGAGACTCCGTCTCAAAAAAAAAGTAAACTGACAAGAACAACCCACAGTAGGTGGTGCTCTGATAGCAGAGCCTCACTCAAGAACCTGGAGGCAAGTGGTGCATCTGGGAGGTGGTTCCAGGGACTGCAGGGAAGGTATCCTGTTCAATAACGAGTGCATATTGACCTGGCTAGCACTGTGGGCAACTAGAGCTTGATCTTGCCAAGGCCATCTGAGGAAGTGCACAGAAGGTACTTCAGTGTTCCCCTGGACCAGGTCCCATGGTCTTATAGCATCGGCCACAATGCCCTGCAAGCCCAGAGAAGAAGAGTTTAACCCAAACTAAGGAATCAGAAACACAGCATGCAGTCAGCTGCCCAAAGCTTCTGGCATCAGAATCATATTTCCCTCAGAGTGAAAGCCACGGGCGGCGAGACCCCAGTTCATCTGGAGTCCCAGGATCCTGGCAGTCTTCCTGCTCCTACTTCCTTTGGGCCCTGCTTGATGTTACTTATCTGAGTGCTGTCCCCTCAACTTGCCCCGTTTGGGACAACACACGCCACCACCCCACCAGCTGACCCTACATCCCTTACCCGTTGTATGTATTCACAGTACTTACAGCACATCTGGCAGACTATATATTTCTAGGTCTGTCTAAAATGTGACATGCCGCACTGGAATCACAGCTTTGGCGTGTTACCCCCTTGGCTGTGCGGGACACAACTCCCCAGGGGACGCATGACACAGGTGTTGGTGGGGACGGCACTGCCTGGAGTTTGCATAGCACTTGTCTTTACTAGACCGTGAGCTCCACGGAGGCAACGGACTTTGTTTCCTTCACTGCTGCCTCTCCGGCATCTTGGACAGAGCCAGGCTGGCTGGCTGGGTGACTGAACTGATTCTTGACAGATGAATGGGTGAAGATGGAGAGAAAGACGTCACAGCTGGGAGTGGAGGAAAAGCAGTGTGAAAAGGCACATCCTTTTCTTCAGCAGGAGGGTCCCTGGAGGAAGATGCTTCAAGGTTAAGTTGCTCCTAGGCCCCATGACCTATCTGTATCCCTAAAAGAGATGTGTGCATCCCCAGGGAGGAAACTCACCAAGCCTCTTGATGGCATTCTGGGACCCATGGGAAAAAGAGGCCCGGGCTCTGCACATCCAGGAAGCACCCACAAGCTGGCGTGCATGTTTCCCCAGCTCCAGAACAGGAAACATAAGTCACCAGCAGCTGGTGCATGGCTTCCGGAACACGACCACCCTGCAGGCACCCATCTGCCTTGTCACATTTAATAGGGGGCTTTTCAGGCTCAGCCTGAAAGGTGGCATTTTAATGCACTGTGTGCCAGAAGATCGGCCCAACCTGCTATGCTCTTCCTAGAATCATATGGTGGAGCTCGTGTTCAAATCCACTCCCTCCCCAACTACCACCACCAGACACTGCAAGCAGGGGCGCCCAGGGCTCCAAGCCCTTAGTGTCTCTCAGGTGCTGGTCTACTTCCGAAAAAATAAGCCTATAGGAAGCCAAGTGCTGATTCAACCTCGTCATGTTCTCTCTTAAAATCAGTAGTTCCTTTGCCTCTTAAACAAGCATTTTCAAAGCCATGTGCTTCAGAACTCAAGCTCAGAGAGACTTTAGTAGGTATGGGCCCAGCCAGGGGTTCCCCAGTGCCGTGAATTTAGAAATCTCTAGGTTAAGGCTGGGTGCGGTGGCTCACGCCTGTAATCCCGGCACTTTGGGAGGCTGAGGCAGGTGGATCACAAGGTCAGGAGATCGAGATCGAGACCATCCTGGCTAACATGGTGAAACCCTGTCTCTACTAAAAATACAAAAAATTAGCTGGGCATGGTGGCGCATGCCTATAGTCGCAGCCACTTGGGAGGCTGAGGCAGGAGAATGGTGTGAACCCAGGAGGCGGAGTTTGCAGTGAGCCGAGATCGCACCACTGCACTCCAGCCTGGGTGACAGAGTGAGACTCCGTCCCCCACCCCCACCAAAAAAAAAAAAAGAAATCTGTGGGTTAAGCGGAAGCAATGATGTCTTTATGACAGAATTTTTCAGATCCTTGCCTCTGCTGATATTTGATATGGATATTCCAGAGGAGAATTGAGTTGATATCTTTTCCAAACTCAGGTCTCTTTGTGGTGTGGAAAATCTGAAGAGATACTTTCCCACAGAAGAGACTGTAGGAAACTGGCTTTGAAGGAGTTACGTGCTTTGTGGCCATGTGCACTGAACGGTCTGTGCGGAATATTAGGTCTGATTCCACCTCGCATGGAAATGAGCTCCACAGACAGGTGTGACCTCCAAGTTCACACAACTAGTAAGGGTGCAGCCTAGAGCCAAGGGTTCCTAACGGCCTGTCCAGCATTCCAGCCACCAAGCCATGCTTCTGTCCCATGTCTAAACATTCTCAAACTCTAGAATCCATGACACCTCATAAAAAGATAAAACTTAGAATATCCCCCACAAGTTCTAAGATCAACGGGCCTTGCCTTCTAAGGCTGCCTTTCTCATGCAGGAAATATGAGTGCACAGAACTGTATACCAAAAAATGTAAATGTTACATAATATATGTTTCTTAAATTAATAATACCAAATTCATACACTTAAAAAAAAAATACCGGTGCTGTCTGTTGCCTCTCACACGATTACTGTGAGGGGAAAACAGCAGATGTGAACAATGGTATGCTCTGCATAAAAATTATTATGTAAAAACTAGGCTGGATGCAGTGGCTCACACCTATAATCCCAGCACTTTGGGAGGCTGAGATGGGTGGATCACCTGAGGTGAGGAGTTTGAGACCAGCCTGGTCAACATGATGAAACCCCGTCTCTACTAAAAATGCAAAAATTAGCTGGGCGTGGTGGCGGGCACCTGTAATCCCAGCTACTCAGGAGGCTGAGGCAGAAGAATTACTTGAACCCAGGAGGCGGAGGTTGCAGTGAGCTGAGATCACGCCTCTGCAGTCCAGCCTGGGCAACAGAGCGAGACTCCATCCCCCAAAAAAATTATTATGTATAAACTTTGAAGAAATAAAGCATTTCATGAAAAACTCAGCCAAAGTCTAACAGCTGAATTGATTAGCTCGGGCATGTCAGAGATGCCAGTTCGTTCCACGGCGACAGCAGTGACCTAAAGCAAATCACGTTCTTGTGTCAGTGCCGCTTAAAAGCAAAACGTCCACACTCAGACAGAGGTGGGTTTGGATCATGACTCCACTTATTATCCACATGGCTTACCAAGCCTCTGTTTCCTCGTCTATAAGATGGGGATATCAAACCCAGCTAATTTTTGCATTTTTAGTAGAGACGGGGTTTCACCACGTTGGCCAGGCTGGTCTCAAACTCCTAACCTCAGGTGATCCGCCCACCTCGGCCTCCCAAAGGCTCCTCTAGGCTCTGCATCCTAGGTATGTATTTGAAGTACTTCCTGAGCCCAGGTCTGGCAGGTGAACAGCTCATTTTTCACTCTCTGTCCTTTTCTGTGGCTAGAACTCCACACTATAAATCATTGTTTAAGGATGGGTGTAAGCAACTTAAATGCAGCTTGTGTCTCAGGCCAGTAAGGGAGCTGAATCAACAGCCGGCCTTTGCCCCCAGTGTGGGAAGTGCAGAGGGCCACAGAGCATGGAGGCAGCCGCTACATCAACCCCGCTAAGGGAAGAGCATTCCCTCTGAGCATGGAGGCTGAGTAGGTATTAGCCACACAGCAAAGGCAAAAAGGGTTCCCGAGAGAGGGAAGCACGGTGTATTAGTCCGTCCTCACAATGCCATAAGGAAATGCCTGAGACTGGGTAATTTATAAAGAAAAGAAAAGAGGTTTAATTGGCTCATGGTTCTGCAGGCTGTACAGGAAGCATGATGCTGGCATCTGCTCGGCTTCTGGGGAGGCCTCAGGAAACTTACAATCATGGCGGAAGGCAAAGTGGGGGGCAGGGGGTGGGCACCTCACGTGGCTGAGCAGGAAGAAGAGAGAGAGTGGGGAGGTGCCACACTTTTAAATAACAAGATCTTCTGAGAACTCACTCACTATCACGAGAACAGCACCAAAGGGGGAAATCCACCCCAACGATTCAATCACCTCCCTCCAGACCCCACCTCCAATACTGGGCACTACAATTCAACCTGAGATTTGGGTGGGGACACAGATCCAGACCATATTCCATGGGGAAAGACACAGAGGTGAGAAGCAGCCTGGCGTGCCTGGGGGTCTGTGAGTGGTTTCCTTTGGCTGAAGGGTGACCTCAAAGTGGGGAACGTGGAAAGGATTGCAGAAGCCAGATCTCAGGGACCCCAGTGCCGTGTGTACAGGGGAGTCTGGGCTCCGTGGTGAAGGTCATGGAGGGGTTTTCATCAGGGAGGAACCGGAACACAGACACATTTCCAAGCTAAGACATGGCATGAGCACTGGGTGGAAATGGGAGAAGTGGGAGAAATCGTCTTTATCCTCTCCTCAAAGCTGGGATTCCCCAATAAGAATATGTGGCAGCCAAGTTTGCAGCAGGTATCAAAAGCCTTAACAATGTTCATGTCCTTTGACCCATAAATTTAATGCTGGGAATTTGTCCTCCAGAAAATGTCCAAAACAGGGTCAAAAAATGACACACAAAGATGTGATCCAGAATTAATTACAATGGCATAACCACACCAGTAATGAGGTATCATTCAGCTACTACAGCTACTAAAATATTTTCCAGGAAGTTTTAAGCACAAACAAAAGTGCTAGATAATAAAATGTAAGGAGAAAAAGCAAACTACAAAATTCTCTGTTAGGAATGCAAAAGGAAGTGGATCTGGAGTAATTGGCTTCCCCTACGGAGACTTTGGGGTCCACCCCCATGATCTAACCGCCAGTGTAATGCACAGCCCTCTCCCAATGCACAGCCCTCCCCCAATGTGCCCATCTCTCATTGAGGTGGACACTCCTTCATGGCCAGGGAAGTTCTGCGTATTTCATCTCTATATCCTCAGGAACCAGCCAGGAACCTTACACAGTATTTAGCAGATGTTTGCTGGGCAGGAGGGGAAGAGGGAGGCAACAGACAAGAGGCAAGGGAAGGAGAAAGTAGAAAGAGAAAGTTTGAAAAGAGAGAGGGAGTGCAAAGGAGAGAAAAGGAAGACGAGATAAAAAAAAAGGATAAAGAGGAAATGAAAGATGGAAGGAGGAGGAAAGAAAGGAGAGAAGAGAGAAACAAAGGGAGAAAAGCATAGATGGACACATAATAAATCTCTCTTTTCTGCTTTTCAAATTCCTGAAAACCTAACCCCACTGGCTGGGACAGAAGTCTGGCAAGTGCAAAGCCTGCACACTACAGATGATGCAGGAAGGCATCCTCATGAAGACTCGACCAAAACCCTGCTGGGCTGCAGTCGTGTTTCTACTGCCAAATATCTCATGAGTCAGAGGAGCAGCCAGGCAGGAGAAAGGGATTCTTCTCCGAACCTACTGTTATCTCCCATCCAGCCCCCACTGGGAGGAGAGAGCTGACAGTGGCAGGACTCTTTTGTTCTTTTCACAAACATTAAGCATTAGGTTGAGCTCTACTTACAAAAACTAGCCTTTAAAGCTTCAGGCATTTTTATCCATAGAACAAAAAAACAAACAGCAGCAACTGCAGTCAGCCTCAGCTCAGAGGGGAGGTTCTGGATGACAGTGAATTTTCTGCATCACTGTCTATTCCTGAGTGAGGCATTAAACCTCCACGGGTTCTGTTCTCCCTCCTGCAGAGTGGGAATAAATCTGTCATCTCCACCATGAAGGTGGCTGTCAGAAGGCATACAAAATCTATTAAGGCCTAGATTTTAGGAAAAAAAAGAGATGGGATGCTATTCTTATCCAATCAACTTTTATCCAAAAATCACTGGTTTAGCAACCTTGGCTATCTGGAAAATAGCAGAGACCCAAAGCTGTTATTACAGTAACAGAGAAAAGACCATGGCTATGTCATCAAGGAGGGGAAAACTGAGCTGAGTTTCAAAATATAAATAGGAGTTCAGAAATCTGGAAAAACTGGGAGAGGAGAAGGGAAACATCCCAGCCAAATAAACATTAGATACAGAGACACCGTCTTCTGAAAGTTCCAGGTACTGTGGGTAGGTGAGGAACAGGTGGAGATTGGTGCTGTCTGCGGTCCTGAATTGACACAGGGCACAGAGACCGTGCATTTTCTCCAAACCCTTATGCTGAAGACCCCTCAGCCCCCTGCCGCATCCAACCTTGTAGTTTCTTACTGCTTTTCTTTCTCAGCTTCTTAAAAAAGTCTTGTTTCAAAAATTCTTCTTTTGGCCTTGCAGAGTCAAAATAATCATGATTTATGTTTCCAAGTGGACATCGCTGGCTTCAAGTACTTCTCGGTGTTGGTAAATGAAGACCTGACACTACTTCCAATACTTTAATTCATCCACCCCAGGAAGTTGGGGTGAGGGCAAGCAACTCCCATGGCCCCCACGTGCTCCACTAGGGCAGTCATTGGAATCATGAACAGGCGGGTGCCAACATAGGGTCTCAGAGGCCACACAAATTCTGTTGAGGTTGCCTGATTCCTCAGTGGGAAGGGCAGGAAAGCTCAGGGTAACTAAATGACCAGTCTCTTCTGGAAAGATGAGGAAACCCTTTCTTTCCAAAGAGCAAGCAGGGAAATGAGCCTCAAAAAGATCAAGGGAGCCCATTTTGTAGAAATGTGCTCATCCAAGCATTGAATGCAGGGGGAACCGCTCTCTTTTAGAACAAAGGAAATGTCAAGGTGGGTTTTGAAAGTTTTTAGTCCTTTGAAAACCACATAGTCATGACATTGAGGCTGACATTCGCAATTCAAAACTTCAAGATGATAGGTAGGCATACCCCCTGCCACCCCCCACCCCCCGCCGAAAACTCACAGCATGACACCATGGCCCAGCTGGTCCTCAAAATGCCCTGGAATTGCCTGCTAAAAATTCCCATCGGGGCTTTTATCAAGATATTCATTCACCAGATCTAGATTACAAGCCAGGAATTTATATCATTAACAACATCCCCAGAAAATTTCAACACAGACCCTCTGTGGCAAGTCCTCACCGAAAGTGGGTGCAGTGCAGCCCCCTGCCCCGCTGACTGTGGGTGTACTGCTCATGTGACCTGCTTTGGCTTGGGGGTGCACCAGTCCGAGTACAAGCTTTAAGGGGCAGGTGGGTTCAGCCCTCCCTGACAGTCCACTCCCCCGCCATGAAAACCACAGGACCCAAGGAATGGCAGCCCCAAAATGAGAGGATATGAGGAGCACACCTGACCCCAACAGAAGACTGAAGACAAATCAAGCTGAGCCCTGCTAAGCACCTACCACCCACAAACCTAATGCCATAAATAAATATTTGTTGCTGTAAGGCACAGGGTCTAGGGGGATGCTTGTTAGGCAGCATCATTGCATCAAAGCGAATTAATACATCGGAAAGGTTCTGTGCTGGGAGTCACAGGGGTTGCTGCATGAGAGGTTTTATAGCTCAAATACGTCAAACTTCCATGGTTTGGTCCCTACCTTGAATAACCAGAGCCTTCCCCTTCAGCAAGCTCCCCGCTCTGGCCTCCCTGCAACGGCAAATGCTGCCATCCCATTCAGCTGCACACTCATATTTCTTCACAGAAACCATCCATTTGCCTTTGATTTTGCCTCCGGGGACAGCCTGTCAGCCAGTGGCCCTTTGCCACACTATCCAGGCATGCAACCCACGAAGTGGCAACTGGTATAAGCCTGAATCTAATTAACACACGTTTGTTCCCCCTCTCATGGATAGGGGACAGTGTGGCTTTCCCCCCTTCATGAATGGAGATACAGGTGGTCCCCATGGACTGCAGGACTTTTTTTCCCAAGCTTATGCCTGTTTCCATGACAACTGCAGTATAAGCGCACAATTTCAGGTCCCATTGTACCAGCAGACTTTCAGGGAGCACTCCCTGATGGACTGAATATCTGATTTTAAAACAGCACTCCTCTGTCACAACCCCAAGAGTGGGCCTGCACGCTGCATGGGGAAAGATGATGCTAGCTGCATGTGTGATCAGTGACTTGACCCATTTCTCTGTGTTCTGGTCTGTGCTTCTTGCTCTATAGAAAGAAATCTGGATAGAACTCCTTTGCCTTAAGAAGCGCACATTCCTTGACCTCATATTAAGGATCAGTTCTGCATTACATGGGTTTTCATTTTTAATTCTTAAATCACCTTAGAAGTGGGAATAAGTATGACAAGTGAGGAAACTCAGAAGTAATTTGCTCAAGGTCACACAGCCAAGAGATGGTACAGCAGCTAGGATTTGAACCGAATTCCACCTGGCACCTATACAGAGACCACCCCACCGCCTCTCGGTGGTGAGACTAGTATAGTGTTCTCTTCAGTGTACCTAGTTGATGCATCTGAGCCTCATTTCCCCCCCTCTGTAAAATAGAGACAGGCAGCAATAGACTACCCTTACCTGTTCAGTGTTTATCAAGTACATACTCCAGGCCTTGCACCTCACCTGCCTTCTTGACATGATTATCGTGAATGTGGTCAAAAGTGGTTAAGGCAGATTAAAGGCCTCTGAAAATTGCAAAAGGCTTTCTAGGGGAAAGACATTACATGCAAAGACCTATCACCTGATAAACATTGCCGATGCCTCCTGGGAGCCAGGTACTTACATTTACTCTCTCACTGCATGCTCGTTTAACAAAGAGGCGATGTTTGGACATGAATGCAGAGGCCGGACTGCACCTAACGACATGGGTGCAGAGGGTAGACTACCTAGGCTCTTATGTGGCCCCACACCTCCAAACTGTGTCACATGGGTTAGTTCACCTCTCTGTGCTTCTGTTTCCCATCAAATGCAGAGGAAAATTTTGAATGTGAAATGAATTAACCCATGGATAGCACTTCACACAGTGCCTTATTTTTTTTTTAATCCTTGCAATGTGGGGTAACAGATCTCATTAAAATGTTCAGTTCCATTTTCAGCTTCTGTCTAATCTGTCCCACCCCAAGCCTAACTCTTTTTTAGATCTTGTTGCATCTACTCTGGAACTGTTCTAATACCTACCTGCTGACTTTCACCTCCCAGTGCACTTGCCCCCAGTAAGCCCTCGCCCCATCTCCCTGCCACATACCTTGTCCGCTCCATATGATAGGCAGAGTGACCTTTCTGAAATGCAAATCCAACCGTGTGTCGCCTCTCCTCAAAATCCTTCACCAGCTTGTCCTCATCTGTAGGACAAAGCACACCTCCCAGGCTCTTCCTGGCCTGAGCCCTGCCCTCTCTTGGCCACGCCCCACCACATCTATCTATGCACACCACACTCTGCCTCCCTAACTGCACCTTCACAACCTGTACCTTCATCTATGGCCTCCCTGAAGCATGGATCTCTGGCCACATCTGCTCTACTCATTGCTTTTCAACTCCTTAGTCACGTGCAGTGTCTTGAGTCCAGGATCACGAGGTCACTCCTTGGAGTTCCCACAACATGAGGCTTGCATCTCTGGTCAGCATTGGTTCATGACACTCATCTTCCAGCTCATTTTAATGTATCTTATTTCCCCCATGAGACTGAAATCCTTGGCATCGGAGACGGCAGCTTATTCCCACATAGCTTCTTAGCAGGGTGATCTTTGGCAAGATACTTAATCTCTGTTGGCTTCAGTTTCCTCATCTATAAATGGAACCCATCAAAATACCTACTTCACAAGATTACTTGAAATAATATGTAAAAGCACCCAATACACTGAACACTGGCCTATGAAGTCTAACATTCTATGCCAAATGCTCTAACATTCTATGCCAAATGCTCATGCATTTGAGGACTCAGGAAAAAGCTTTGATTGCTTTTATCAGCTTCCCAGAGGAGCTGATGGCCTTAGAAAGCCTTTAAACTAGTTTAAGAGGTCCCCATTAATTAAAGTTTTATTTGGATTGCTTTTTATTCTGCACATTCAGAAATACAATATAGCAAAAAAGAAATAAGATGAAAGGAAAGGAAAATGAAAGAAGGTAAAGGAAAACCTAACACCGTATGCAGAACTCGTGCTAGAGGAGGAATAAAGAACTGGAGTGGTGTTGGAAAAGAGAAGGTCCTAAGTAATGGAGAAACATCTTCCAGTGCCTCTAGGAATAGCAGTGTGGAAGAAGAAATTTGGGAAGATTCTGAGAACAAAAGTAGAGTGCGAGGCAGAATCCCACTCTACATAAAGAAGAGCTTTCCAACAACAGAGCTGTACAAGAGTAAAGCAGGTTGCCATGTAAAGTGGTAATCTCCCTGTCATTGGAGGTATGCAAAGAGAGCATATTGGGAATTTCTGCACTGAGGGGAGAATGGTGGGGGCAGGGGGGAAGCAATAGACAGACAATTTTTCTTCCTCCTTAATTGTACAACACAAAATTTTACATAATTTAGAAGTTCCATTCAACTTTGAGGTTATAGAAATCAAACATTTGCTGAGATGTTATTAGACCTTAAGCCCTAAGGGTTTATGGATATGGTATGATTTAAAAATACATGGCAACATAATTTGGGGGCAGGTTCAAAATTTCCTCAAATAGCCACCTATTTGCCATATGCAATTCTGCATCAGATCCAATGAGTCTTCCCATGAAATTGACTCCAAGTTCCAATACCAGGTCATTATTCAGTCAAGGCCCTGGGGAGAGGGGAAGATGTGCAATGTGATGACTCTGCTTGTGTGTGAAAAGTACCTTTTGCAAAAGCTTCCTATTCCATGTGAAATGCAGTGAAGCCCATTACTAAACCAGATCTGCCCTCTCCCCATTGTCGAAGCACCACTTCAGAGGCCCCCACACCTTTTCTCTTTGAGCTCCAAACTCCTCATGCCACCTTCCTCTTCTGCGTAGTAACTACCTTCATGTTACATCCACAGATAGGGCCTTGTTAAGGAAGACTAAACGCAGTTGTGGCTGAAACCTCATTCAGCAAGGAAGGCCACAGTCTTGGCCCCATTCACTCACTCACACAGTGTGGCATCCCCGCTGTGAATCCCCAGTCTTCCTGAGGGGCTCCTGAGGAGAATCAGACAATTTCCCAGTCTTCCAAGTATCCATGGTCAAGTGGAGCAGATAGACATGAGCAACAAGCCAAAGTTACTGGAATCAAAGTGCTCACCACCCCCAGCCCAGGAGGAGGGATCCTCTATGGATAATGGGCACAGCTGATACAAAGGCAGAGGGCCACACATGGTGTGCCAGGTCAAGGAGAATGCTCTGGATGCCTGGGACACAGGCCCAGAGAAGGAGTGGGGAACTGCAACCTCATATATCCACAGACGTTGCTTTCTTCCTTTTAGCTGCTTGCTCTTGTTTTCTAGACCAACTTCTCTATGAAGCATCCAAGATCCCACTCCACTTCCCAAACTACCAACACCAATTCAGAGTTGTTTCTTCTCAGAGCAAAGCTATGATTTGGTCATTACAGCTCTCTAGGGCAACGGTTCTCAACCTTACTGTATTCAGGACATACTTTCAAATCATATAAAATTTTGCAGCATTCTTGAAGGATTAAAGATCTAAAACTACACCAAGTATGTCTGCAACCATCACCATGCCCTCCCACTACCGTGTGACTGTGGCTGTCTTACAGGTCTATAGTAGTTGTGATTACACTTGGTTACTGTTCAGCACCATGGTGCTGTCCGCTGCCCTGACCATGTTCTCTTATATGCCCTCAGGGCAAAGTCCTCTGGTGTTCCTCTTCCATGGCAAGAGCTGACTTTTACTTACAGCAAATTAGACTCTATTCAACATCTCTCTGCTTGTGAATACTCAGGGCTCCACCTGCGAGATGCTACAATAATTCATAAACTTGGTTGTAGTAAACATAAATTTTAAATGCTGATCAAAATTTAGCAGTACATCTGCAGAGAATTTTTTTCAGTACACCACTGTGCTCACAGCACATAGGCTGAGAACCACTGGGTGCTGAAATACCTTGCATTTTTCTGTCTTCTACCAATACCTTTTGTACATGGGCCCCTAATTTCTATCTCTGTCCCTTGCCTCTCACCCTCATTCCAATCTATTCCTTATTGTCCATTGAGACACCTCAATTTGGAGCTTGCTCCCAAATCCAGTTCAACCTAAGAGCCGATGGTGGGATTTTTCTTCCAACCCACTCCCTGTGCTTCCTGACCACCTCATCATCAGCTTCCACGGGTGTGTATTAGCATCTTTCACATGTCAGGAGTTTCACATTTAATCCTCACATCTCCTCCAGAAAGACTGACTTTGTGCTTCTCTCCCGCTGATTTAGAGCTTGATCATACAACTTGCTTTGGCCAGTACACTATCAGTAGATGTGAAATATGCTATATTTGAGTACAAGTTCTTAAAGATATTTCAGGTTGCTGCCAATCTCTTGTGCTTTTCTTCTCCTTCAGCCTGAGTCTCAAAGTGAGGAGATGCACAGAGCAGACTCACTACCCACCAGTAAACAGGGCAAAGTTACAGCCAACCCACAGCCCTCATGTAGCATGAGCAAAAAATAAGCGTATATTGTTGAGACCTTGGGTTGTGTGCTATGGAGCAAAGCTAACATACCACCCCACGGTAAAAATAATAATAGCTAACCCACATTGCATTTACTATGTGCAGGCAGTATTTTAAGCATCTTACACATATTAGGTCATTTAATTCTATGGGGAAAAAAATCTTAGGAAATATCATTCTGATTTCCAAACATAAATCTGTACAGAAAAAATTGATGCATAGAAAGAATAAGTGACTCGCCCCAATTTCACAGCTAGTAAGTAAAACAGCCAGGATTCAAAGCCAGATAGTCTGAGTTCAGAATCCATATTCCTACAAGCTGCTTTCATAATAACAGCCTCTTACCTCAAGAACTTCCAGTGTCTTCCTATTAACCACAGAAGAAGATCAGAGTGGCCTAGAACTTGGAACTGAATTATCTAATCCAACTCTCCCTGTCAAGAAAAGGAATCTGAGGCCCAAGGAGAGAAAGTGACTTGGTCAACATCAAATAGCCCATTCATATCTGAGATACACTTAGAACCCACATCTTATTTCCATCCCCTTGGGTGCATTCTGCCTGATTTCCAAAACTTTATAGAATCCCCCCATAGCCCCACCCATTCACATGTATTTCCAGTTCTGCATCCTCTGATTCAGCTGTGTGAAATATTCCACCCACTTTGCATGTCCTTCCCTTCCCTCCACCAATCAAGTCCCTTAACACTGGCTGATGTCATCCTCCAGACCCCAAGAAGCCACCTCTCATTCCTTCTGCCAGGGCTGAATCATCTCTTCTCTGAATTCCTCTGACACCTGTGCCCTGTTCCGCAGCCTGCCTCCCTCCCTCCCTCCTTCTCTCCCTCCATTCCTTCCTTTCTATCTTTCTCTTTCTTTCTTCTTCTTTTTTTTTTTTTTTTTTTTTTTTTTGAGAGAGTCTTGTTCTGTCACCCAGGCTGGAGTGCAGTGGCATGATCTCAGCTCACTGCAACCTCTGCCTCCCAGGTTCAAGCGATTCTCCTGCCTCAGCCTCCCGAGTAGCTGGGATTACAGGTGCTCACCACCGTGCCCAGCTAATTTTTGTATTTTTAGTAGAGACAGCGTTTCACCATGTTGGCCAGGCTGGTCTCAAACTCTTGACCTTAAGTGATCTGCCCACCTTGGCCTCCCAAAGTGCTGGGATTACAGGCACCCTTTAGTCTTTCTGAAGTTGTTTTACGTGCATGCACTTTGTTACTTAGATGGCAAGATCATTAAAGTCAGGGACACACACACACACACACACACACACACGCACACACACACATGCTTTCCCACCACACCTGCTGGTTAGCTACCATTCTGAATTTTCATTTCCTCAAAGACACAGCCTGAGTTTTCAGAACGGACCTATGACCTGTTAAACATTTACTACGTGCCATGCACACTCATGTACGTTGCATGGTGTGTGCTCCATGTATTCAGTCTTGGCCATGTTCATTAGAATAAATGGGCATTCAGGGTTAAGGTGGCATAGTTATGTCACTTTCACTTTTATGTCCCCTCTGAGACATTGTTAAGAACTTGATTTAAACAAAATAATGTTTTCCCTAAAAATGGTCCACTTCTCCCTCTCTGATCATGACCTTGACATCATGAAGGGTGTTTGCTTCTCTGCCCTGTATGACAGATGCTCAGAATCAGTAGTGGATGACTAATCATGGCCACTCCAGTGTCCTCATCACTGGCACATTTGTTCTGTCCTTCCTTGATCCTCAGTCCTGCTATTCGACTTCCATCTGATTTCACCATATGCATGACAAATCACTGTGGACATCTCAAATCCTTTGTGCAAAAAGGCAGGGAATAAACTGGGTATCTATAGATAGGCTGAATGCCACCCTTGAGAAAAAGCATAATAGGGCCTCACACGTTTTTTTGTGTACTTGTAAATCAGAGCAACTATTCAGCCTGATGTGATTTTTACTTGATCTTTCTTTCCTGGTCATCTTCACTGCTTGATCAAACACACACACACCCCTACACACACAAACACATTTACACACCAAAGGCATACACTTACATTTACATACAGACACACACTGGCACTCACACACACAACTATGCACACATACACACACACACACACACACACACACACACACAGACACAGGCAGTGGTTTTCCTAGCATGCAGACCAGCCCATCTACCCTCCCTGCTTGAACGTAAGCTCTCCTTCCTCCACTGGCCAATGAAGAACCTTTACAAGCCTCTGAATCTCTCCGAGCCTCAGTTTACTCTTTGGGAAAGAGGGGTGATCTACCTAGGCTGCCTTTCTCAGTACGACGCACAGAACTAGGTGAGAGGTAATGGCAATTGTGCCGAATGCTTGGGCTAGAGCAAAACCACATGTGATCGGTACTCATGAAGCTTCATTTTTAACAATACTCTGTAATGATTATGGTGGACACGCTTTACTCCTCTCACAACTAAGCAGGCCTCCCCTCTTCGGTGGCTCTATTAAGAGCCAACAGCTTCTGCAGGGCTAGGAAGCCATGTGCCTTTGTTTGCTCAGAGCCACACCCAGGATGCTCTACTCACTGCAGTGGGCACAAGAAGCTGCTTCAGCTAAGTTAATCCCCAACTGTGCCATTCATTAAAAGAAAAAAAAAAAAAAAGCCACACATGAAAGAGAGCTTTATAAATATTTCAAACAGTCCTTGGGGGCAGGAGCTAAGTATTTCCGCTTTTTCACTCTTCCATCTCTAACCGGCTACTATATTATCTCAGAAAAAGGCTGAGATGGAAAAAGAGGAAGAAACCACCATCATCGTCAACATGAGCAGAACGATCAGCCTCCTTGCCTTTGCCCATGCTGTGCCCCTGCCTGTGATGCCCCTTCACCTCCCCCACTCTAGTTCCCACCTCTCCAGTCTCTGAACTCAATGGCAAAGCTACACCCTTATCCCCACTGTGCAGATGAGACAGCTGAGGCTCAGGGGGGCACAGGATGGTTCAGCAACAAGCAGGTGGGGACCTGGGGATGAAGCTGAGAGCTATGCCTGCTACTCCAGCACTTCTTCCCATGAACCACACTCGATCCTTTCTAAGCCCCCAGGCCTCTCCACAGGCCACACACCATCGCTATCAGAAACATCTCATCTGCCTTCACGATTTGATCTAACTATGCAGAGGTTGCCGCGGGAAGCAGAGGGTGGGCTCGACCAATGCCGTCTTTCCTTCAGTTTCTCCAGCACACCAACTCCTTTGCCTCTGGGGCCCCACGGGCTACACGAAGAACCCCTCCCTCCTCCTGTGCCCTCTGCCTCCCCTAGGACTAGGCTGAGCATCCCTGCTGGGGCCTCCTTTGCCCCTCCATGTGATACCCTTAACACTTCACTACCATTTCAGGCTGAAATGTCAGCCTTGGCTAAGCTCTAGAAGGACCAGGGCAAACCCATTCATCTCCTCCCCACTGTTCCTGGCACCCAGCACTGTGCTTGGCACAGCAGTCATTTGACAAGTTAATGCAAACCCATTAACAGCCAATGGGTTTGCTTTAACTTGTCAAATGACTACTATGGAACAGGCTAAGGTGCAGCCATTTGAAAAGCCACAGTGCTCACCCATTTGTTACATGGCATTTAAGGCAGGGATCTGGTTCCTGTTACAACACGTGTATGTGTGTTATTAACAAAAGGTCCTCAGGAAGAAGAAAGGCCCTACCGTGAAGCCCCATAGAAGTGGATCCTCTCTGATTTGTTGAAGGTTTTGATTTGTTTAACGTCACAAACCCTTCTGGCTGATGGGAGCCAAATGAACACAAATGATCCTCATCAAGGCCCTCTTTCCCAGGAACTAAGCATAACTTACAGCCCCTCTCCTTCCCAGGCTCATTGAAACCACCTTTAGAGGCTGCTGGAACCACTCATTTGATTTCTCTTTACGTACAAGTTGACTAATTGTTTCACATGAAGAACTAAAGCAGCAAGACCTGTCAGCAGATCTGAAGCCTTTATCATGCACCTAGCACACTAAACGCTTTGGCAGGGTCACCTAGAATGTTCAGGAGTCCTGTGAAGGGGCCTACATTGTACAGCAGAGCACTGAGGTTCAGAGGCATGGGACACCCAGCTCCATCGGCTGGAAAAGCCTGGGCATCTCCACTCCAGAGGGTGAGAGCCAGTAGGCCCGGTGACCACTTCAGCTTAGCAGACTGGGACTGCACACCTTCTAAGGCAGCATCCCACAGACCTGCGTTGCAGGCCATCCTGTTAGGTTTCCACCTTGGGGACTGGGGACCTGAGAGCAGCAGAGACCTGCTGTGGGCACACAGCCTCAAACCCAGAGCTCTTAACTCCTGAGTCACTGCATCACCCCTGGCTCCATCACCTGCCTCAGTTCCCTTGGGAGGCAGGGTTAGAGGGTCCCAAGGCAGGGACTTGCTCAAATATCACCTGCCTTCTTCTCACATTGCCCAGAAGGGAGCAACCATACCTCTTCTGGTGATTCTCGACCAACTACAGTGTTTACGAATGGGCCACCTACACCTCTGTGTCTCAGAGGGCAGAGCTGAGGGACGGAGAAGAGGTGGTGACCACCCTCTGGATGGGGGCTTGGCAGAGGCCTGCTGGCAAGAGCTGAGGCTGGGCCCAGGAGGAATTTTCTAACTCAAGACTCGGCCCAGAGCTGGGGCGGATGCAGAACAGTGCAGGGGACGCAGGGGGCCTGGGTTCCCTCCTGACCCTCTGGTGGAGGCCCTCAGCCCATGCTTCAGCCTCAGGGAGCTTTACATGGGTAATGCCACCCGCAAAGCCTTGTTGCCCCGATTCAAATAAACAGGCCTGCAATACGGGACAGGCCACTGGCAGGTGAGTGGAAGTGTCAAATCCCTCCGCCCCAAGGCTGCCCTCTGGCAGGTGCCCTGCGACTGTCCAGGAGCCTGAATTTTCATAAATGAACAGGCTCAGTCTCCAGTAGTCAAACCTCAGGAGTCACCCTGCAAGATTCCACCACGCCCAGAATCCCGCCTCCAGGCCCCGGGCTGCTCCTGCATACATGGGCTCCAGTGGTCCGCATCCCTCAGGAACAGTCAGGCTCCACGTTGATGCCAGGCAGGAACTGGCGCGTAGCGCCAGCTCCTGACCGCTGCGCCCTCAGCTCCCCACCCCGAGACAAAGCGTAAAGACGGGGGTTCCTTTGTTTCCGGCCACACCCAGGGACGCAGCCCTGCCGTTCTGCCTCCACCACCATCCCCACCCTCTCGCGGCCCAGCGTCGGCAGCATTAACCCTTCCCGGGCCACAGCCGCCAGCGTCGCCCCATTAGGTTATTTTTAGCTGCGGGGGAAGGTGGACCCAGCTTCCATCATGGCGCTGTCCCTAGGTCCCGACTTCCACTCCATCAGTAGGGGCGGGGAGCGGGGAGCGCTGGTTGATCTTTTTCCCTCCTCTGGCGGGGGAGGTACCCGGTTGTGAGGTGCATGGGCCGGACGGTGCGGGGCCGAGCGAGGGAGGCTCAGTTCGCCCTCCCACCCCCGCGCGAGGCCTGTGGGGAGGGGGTTCGGACCCCGCCCCTCCCTCTTTTGTTCGGCTCCGCATCCTCCCTGTCCACGCCATCCTCTGGCACATCCCGTGGGGGGAGGGGGCGGCAAGCCCGCGGGGAGAGGGACTCCCGGCTCCAGCCCCGCCCCGCCACACGGGGCTCCCCCACCCCCATTGTCCCCAGAGGCTGGGGGAGGGGGCTGAAATGCTGAGACCGGCCCCGCCCCACCCACGGCGACGCAGGAGGCCTCGGGGGCCGCCCCTGCCGGCGTCCCGTGGATCTGGACCCTGCCGCGTGCCCACCCCCAGCCCCCGAAGGCCAGAGTGGGGCAGCGGGGGCAGGGGCCGCTTACCGTGATGTGCGGGATGCTCTTCTTGCCCTGGTACGACATGGCCCCCTCTGGCGCCCTCGGCCCGGCCGCTGACCTGCGGGGCTGTCTGACTCGGTCCGGCGCTCTCGGCCTCGCTCCCCGCGGGCGCGCTGACAAAGGCCCGGGAGGGATGGAGAGAGGGACGGAGGCTTGGCGCCCGTGGATGCCCACGCGCGGCTGCCCAGGCTGCTCGGCCCGCCCGCCGCCGCTCCGGCTGCCAGCACCGCCCGGCTCGGCGAGGAGGGCGGGAGAAGGAGGAGGAAGAGGCGAGGGCGGGAGGAGGGGGCTGCAGACAGCTCCTCCCGGCGGCGCGGAGCGGAGCCCGATTCGCCCCTCTCGGCTCGAACCAGGAAGCGCTTCCCTTACGATCTCCCACTCCGCCCCCGCCCCCCACCCGCCCAGCCCCGCCGACCCCCGCCCCGCTCACACGCCCTTGGCGGGCCCTGGCCTCGCTCTCGCGATCTAGAGAATCTGGTTTTCAGGGCTCCTTTAAAAGAAAACGACGGCGCGGTCAGAGCCCGCTGGCGGCGCCACAGGTGTGCGGCCGCGCATCTGGAGGCCTCCCCGGAACATCTGCGGGGATGTGGGGGGAGAGAGTGTGGGACGCGGGCCAAGGACCGGCCCAAGCTTCTGGGAACGTTCTTGGCCCTCCAGGATCGCGCCCAAGGACCGCTCCCCTCTTGCCTCTCCTTCCATAGCCTCCGTTTGTCCTTTCGGAGTGCCTCTCCCTGAATGCACCAAGCAATTTTTCCATCTCGGACCCCAAGCCTTCATTCAGGCTGTACCCTCTCCCTGAATAGTCTTCCCCAGACAAAAGGCTGCCCACTCCCCTAGACCCATCTCCACTGCCTTCCCTACCACGAAGCCTCTCCCTGACACCCTCTCCATCTTAGCATTGAACCAGCCTTCCCTGGGGGCCTCTAGGGTGGAATCTCCGTAACTGGCAGAGGGAACAGCAGGGACAGAAGGGTCTGGCCTTAATTAATGCTGACCTGTTCTACTCCGACAGCAGCTCCCTCACCACACAGCAGCCTGGCACTGGGGTTGTAGCAGGAGGAGCCGCAGACATAACTCCTCAGACACCTGATTAAAGAAGGAAGTGGTTTATTCGTCAAGGAGCGTTGGCAGATTCGCATCTTAAGAGCCGAGCTCCCGGCCGAATAAAAAACCACTTCCTTCTTTAATCCGGTGTCTGAGGAGTTTTGTCTGCGGCTCGTCCTGCTACAGGGCCACCAGGTCACCCCACAGAATCGCCTCCAAGACAGCAGGTGTTTGGAGGGCTGGGCCACTGGCACCAAGGTCTCCACAGCCCTGGGGACAAGCTGGGACTCAGGAGGATTAGGGTGCTCCTGCCTCCTAGCAGTGTGGACACCAGCCCCGGAGTCCATGATCCAGATGTTGCTCCAGAGGGAGGTAGGCAGGAAGCCAGGTCACAGCTTGACAAGGTTCATAACAGCAGAGGGGAAAAGATGAAAGATGGAGGAAAAGGGGGAGTCCCAGCAAGCCTCCACCTCACTGAACAGGTGCCCCAAGTCCCCAGGCAGAATAAAACACCAACCTTATCCACCACTTCGCTGTTCATTTTCTGCATGCGAAATCCAACCCCACAGGTCCTATGAAATGACTCATCTTTTCTGCTTTCAAGTTGTCATCCAGAGCGAGGGTGGCCAAGTCTATGGTACAGCCCCGCCAGCACCCTGGTTGGGGGCTGGGGCCCTGACCTCCACCACCCCAGAGGCCATTCCCCTAATCCAGGGCAGGAGGCCAGAGACACCTGGGCCTTAAAATAGAGGTGAGGTTTTAGCTTCACAGATAAGCCAGCTCAGTATCCCCAGGAACACTAGGCATAATTTTCCCATTTTACAGATAGGAAATTGAGGCTTACAGAGGTAAAATGATGTACCCCAGGTGCAAAACATATTAGCTGCAGCAAAGCAGCATGGAGAAGCCAGGCTTCCCCACACTGTTTACAACTCATTTCCCTCCACGCATTCACGCATCCCTGGCTCTCAGCGAGGCCTAAAACCCTTGTCAATGACCGGAAATTGCAGGTGGGGACACTGTCCCTCCCCAAATCCTACATTTCCTTCCTTGGAGTTGTTAAGTCCTAGGTCCCACGTACCAGGGCGTTCCCTGGGGTCAGTCTGGAGATCTGAGCAGAAAGCCCCCAGAGCAAGGGACAAGACCACGTGCGTATCAGGGGGAGGAGCATCCGCCTGCCACTGGCCAAACAGATCGCTGCTCCCAAGCAGATTTCGCCGGTACAAAGCGCCGCAGACGCTCAGCCTCTGGCAGCGGCAATCGTTGCGCCTGCGCCACAGAAACCCCTCCTGCAGCCCAGGGACAAGCCATGTGGGCGGGGGGAAGGGCCGGGGCACCCGTTGCAAAGCCCTGGAGCGGTGAGGCCCGCCCCGGAACCTGAGCCCGCTGTAACCCAAGCCTCAAGGCTATCTGCCAGCAGAAAGTAAAACCCTCCCTCCGTGGAGATCGGGAGCCCCTGAGTTCCACAGTCGCGAAGCTCGAGTGCTGTCGGAGCCCTGGGCGCGCCAGAGGCGCTGCCTTTTGTCCGGTCCCTGAGAAGCCATGGAGAAAGGCAGAGGGGGCCACATGGAGAAGAGGAAGGAGTAGGGGAGAGGAACGGGAGAGGTGAAGCGAACAGCGTCCCCAAGCGTCAGGGCGCAGCTGTGGGGCTGGCCCAGGCTGCGCCCTGGGGGTGATGCTAGCGTTGGTAACATTGACCGCAGCTCCAGAGGAACTCTCCTTGGGACAGCTACGAGCAGTGTACAAAGCGCCCTCGCCTCCCTGGTACCCCACCACGCTTTGAAGAAGGCCAGGAGAAGACAGCCACCCCCATCTGACAGATGGAGAAGCTGAGGCTCAACAGAGCAAAGCGCCTTGGCTGGAAACCCGGGCTCCCTGGTGCTGGTCCGGCTTCTCGGCCCGCGACCGAGAAGCCTCCCCATTGGGCTCGGGGGTTTGGATCCCAAGAGAGGTCGGAACACCAGGGAAGGTAGTGGATGGGAGAGATAAAGAAGGGGTGGGGGAAGAGGAGGCTGGACTCTCGCACCATCTCCCTTTCTGACCACCCCACCACACACACACACACACACACACACACACACACACACCCTTGCTGTTGGACCTCTGCCTCACGAGGCGCCGACTTCAGGACCACGGAGAGCTCTGGAGCTGCAGAAAGCCGGCCCGCGAAGGGATGGGGCCCGAAGAGGCCCACCACGGTTTCTACCAGCCCCCTGCTCCTATTCCTCCAGGAAGCCCTCCCAGATATCTGCCCCGATCAAGTTCTGCTTCCCTCCAGGCTCATTCTGGGTCACTCATAGCATTTAAGAGGGGAAGGTTTAATTAAAATGATAATTATTGTAATAAAAGTCAACAACAAACATTTATTGAATGCTCACTACCTACGGGCATTAACTGATTTAATTATCACAATGAATCCTTCGCTCACCCTAGCCTGGGAACTTCTGGAGGGTGGGGCCAGGTTGCTGAGCCAGGGACCTAGCGCCTACCCTGGGCCCGGCACCTAGCAGTGCTGCAGCTTCCAAGTCTGGACCAATTCGAAAGCTGCCTAGCCCTCCGGTGCTCCAACTTCCGTTTTTCCGGCATCTAACATTGCATCTTGTCGGTCCATCCAAAGGCTACGCCGTGCATAGACCCTTCTTCCCCTACTTCCCTGGTGACCCCCAGCTCAAAAGAGAATACCCACAGGGCCCAAGCCCTAGCGTTCCCTCTCCCTGATCCTCCCGGCCCCATACTCAGGTCTAGGAGGCTAGAGATCCCGGTTCAAATCCCAGCTCTACCTCCACCTTGCTCTGTGAAGGAGGCACATTGGTGTGTGCTGTGGAGCTCAGGAGTGCCCCTTGAATATATTGGCGCTTGAGGACAGGGGTTTACGGCTCCAACTGTCCGACGACCTAAATCCTCAATCAAATCCTTCCCCCAAGCAAGCATGAGGGGAGCACTCGGGAAAAAGCTCCTTCCAGCTTGAAGCTGTGTAGCCGCAGGCGACTCGCGGAACCTCTCCTGGGGCTGGCACACAGTAGGTGCTCTATAATTACTACCGAGTGAGTGGATGGATGAATGGACCAATGCGGAACGGAGCTCCAGTTCTTTTCACAAAACAGAATGAGGGGTCTGGGTTAGATTCATCCCAGAGGTTCCTTCGCGTTTTAAGCGTCCATGCGGTGGCTTTAGCCAACTTACTTTCCCTCTCAGAACCTCGCTCTCCCTTTCTGCAGAAAAGGGGCCAGGACTGGACCCGGGCGATCCCTTCCGAGTCTCACGGACCACGCCGGCCAGCCCTGACCCAGTCACCCCAGCTCTGGGAACCTCTTGCATGATGAGGTGGGGGAGGGGCCGCGCCGTGGCTCTCCCCAGCCTGGCGGCAGCTGCCCCAACACCCGGAGCCCGGGCATGGCCCTCGGGCGCCCCATGCCCTGGGTCCTCCCGGGCCCCGCCCCCCTCGTCCGGCCCGCGCGCGCCCCGAGGGTACCTGGCCATTGTCCCGGCCGAGGGGCAGGTCGCGGGGCGCGGGGCAGCGGATGCGCAGCGCCAGCGGCCGCTCGTCGCGCTCTCCGGGCGAGCTGACCGCGGAGCCCGAGGGCTCGCTCACGTCGCTGGCGGTGTCCTCGCTGCCGCCGGGCCCTGGCAGGCCGACCGCGTCGGGCCGGCCAGCGCTGCGCGGCGTGCGGGCCGAGCCGCGGCGGCCCACGCTGTAGGCGTCGAAGTCGATGGTCTTGTTCTCGTAGGCGCCCTCCACCGCGGCGAACATGCCGCCGTACTTCTGGCGCGGGGTCTGCGCCGCGCTACCCGGTCTCGCCAGGTACACGGGCAGGTCGTCCTCCGTGTTCCACGCACGCCGCCGGTCCGCCATACCCGTCCAAGGCCGGCTACCCGCCGCGCTCCCACCCGCCCGCCCGCCCACCCGCGGCCCTGGCCACCGCCGTGCCCCGCGCTCCGCGCCTCGGTGCGGGCCCGCGGCGGCCCCGGCGCGACTGCGGCCCGGGGAGGGGAGAGGCGGGGCGGGGCGCGCGCCGGGGCGGGACTGGGGCGGGGACTCCGGGCGGCTGCAGGCTAGCGGCGCGGCCAACTACAAAGGACCGGGAGGCGGGGACCGCGGCTGGGGCGGGGAGGGATGGTGACGCGCCCGAACCGCAGCGCGGAGGGCGGGCCAAGGCACCGCAGTGCCCTCGCCGCACCCCCATTCTCCGCCCCCAGGCGGAGCGCAGGGCGCGAGGAGAGCGCGGGGTAGGAGCCGTGTGGGTACACTCGCGCGTCCACACGCTCTAGAGGCACACGCGGGTTCATACCTGCACACCAGACAATTACGCCAAACACATGAGAGATGCACAGACATGCTGGCACACACACGAGAGTCAATTACACATGCTCTCCCGAGATACACAGGGGCTCGATAATGCACACCATACTCAATGTTGCACACACATACATATATACGCTTGTGCACATTCCAAGTTCATTACACGCAACAGAAATCCTCATTGTCTCACAACCCCACTCACACACAGCATCACACCAAGATTAATTGCACAACTGGAGAGGCACATGCGTTGGACACACCGTTCATTCCCTCAGTATTATTTTGTTGAGCGCCCACTAGTGCCTAGCACTGTTGTAGGAGCTGGAAACAGAGCCACGGACAAAATAGACCAAGTGCCTGCCCTCCAGGAGCTGACCTGCTGAGGAGGAGAATTGGAGACAAAAGCACCCATATGGTGGGCCAAGGGGTGGTAAGGTCCAGGAAGGGTGGTACAGCAGCCAAGCGGGACATGCTAAGGGTACACTCCGACAGACACATAAAAGAAGTACATTCTTGCATGAGAACCAGTGACACACACATACACGTGCATGCCAATGACACCACACAACACACCAATATCAAAGGCAAGCTCACGGCGATTCCACACTTGTGCATCCTAAACTGGCAACAGGACACCCACACACAAGTCCACACCAGGAATAAAGGAAGTCAAAAGCTTAAATGAAAACTCTCCAGAGAAAGACTCACAGAGACAGAGATGACCACACACACACAGCTGGCAGTCAACCAGATGGACAGATATTCCCTCATTCGAGGGGCACAGTTGACCTTTGTTGCTCCTGGAGCTTGCAGTCTGGGCGTTCTGGGATTCCTCTGTCGTGGAGGTCGCTCTGCTGGGGCTCTCTAAGGCCAGGCACCACCTGCCTCCTATAGACACCTTCCCGTATTTCTCCACGATTATCAGGCAGAGGATCCTGCAAGTCCCTGGGGACCCTGCAGTCCTAGCTGCACTTCCTGGAGAGGCAGAATTGCCAGCTGCCGGCCCCCTCCTCGGGCCAGTCTAGACAAGCAAAGTCAGGACTGTGTGGGGACTGCAGAGGGGAGCATCAGTGCTTCTTGCAAGGCCCCTCACCCACGGCCTTCCGTGCTGGGAGTTGTCCCTTCAACCCCTGGCCCTGCCAGCTGCAAGCCAGAGCTCCCGCAGTGCGGCCAAGCTCCAAGAATACCAGACAGACAGATGGATTCATGTTCTTGTTTTATGACTCTTGGGTCCCATGGACTGAGGATCCTGGGGCCATCAGATCCATGGCCTCAGCTGACACCTCCCTGAATCTTCTGTCTTTCAACCCTGTAACAAGGGGTCTGTGCAGCAGGTAGGTATTGTTACCTGCCCACTCTTGGAAGAGGAAACAGGAGAGGAGATGTGAAATGGCTCCCTCAGGGCCTCAACCTCAAGGAGGTTCAGCCAGGCCTAGAGTGTGGGCTCATCCACTCGGTGGGAATTTAGCAAGTTCTTTTTCTGTGCTTGAGAGACAAGCTAGTGTGTGGACACAGATGAGTATTTCTAAGTCTCTGCCTTCAACAAGTGTATACTCTAATGGGAGAGAGTGCTGAATGTGAGAACAGACAGTTCCACACACAGCCTCCATCTGCCTTCCACCCACCACAGCTGCATCCTGGCTCCTCTTTCCTTGTGTCCCTGGGTCCACTGTGCAGATTTGCCACAGGCACTCCTCTTGAGGCCTGTCGGCCTCCAGGCTATCACGCAAGTGGTTTCGATTTTTTCAATGAAAATTTTTCTCTGTCTGGTGAAATACTATTCCCAGCCCATTCCAGGCAAGAACAATTCATGTTGAAGACCACATAGAAACTTCTTCTAAAATCCCACAAATGTTCAGGGTGACATAACCCAGAGAAATATCAGAAAACTCAAGAATCTGAGTTAGGTGGAACTTTGGAGGCCAGGCCTCCTACTGCATGCTTGAATCTACTCTTAACATCTTGAGGACACAGTCTCTCAGGCTTTGCTGGTGGTGATGGAAATCTTACTGCTTTTAAAGAAAACACTTCCCATTGTGAGAAAGGGCTGGGCAGTTGCCAAGACTAGAGGAAGTGACACAAGGAAGGAGCTGAGAAAGGGCTGACTTTATGCAGAAGCAGGAAATGATCTTCACAGCTTCTGCTTATAGAAAGCTTACTATGTGCCCAGACCATTGTAAGCACTTAACAGATAGTAACTCTTTAATGCCTCACAGTAACCTTGAAAGTACAATTTTAGCCTCGTTTTACAGATGAGAAAACTGAGGTTCAGAGACATAAATAACCTGTCCAGGGTCATAACTGGCAAGTAAGACTTTGAAGTTTAAACAGAGTAGTCTGGTGCCAGAGTCCACATGGAACAACTACCCTTTCCTCTCCCCAAGAGCCTGACTGAGGTGATCCCACTGGGAGATAAGAGATAAAGAGACCTGGTTTAGGCAGAAGAGTCCAGGTGGTTGAGTTAGAATCCTGTTTTCTATGCAGTCTTGGGCAACGAATCATTCGACATTCATCTAACACACCTCTGTGGCACCCACTGCATGTCACTGACTTTATATCCCTTCCTCTCACTCTGTTCTCCCCCTGCAGAGGAGGCAATCGGACCCTCCTGAAGCTGCCTACTGTGCGTAAGGGTTCTTGCACACACAGGTCATTTCTGCGCATCGTGCTCTGCCTTATACACTGCTGGATTCCTCAGGCAGCCGCACGTGGCGAACCAGGCCACCTCCATCTTCAGGCTGGAGTGCTGAGGATGACAAACCTTAAGCCCATTGCTCAAGTGAACCACCGGGAAGTGACTAAGCTGGGATTTCAACTGAGGTTTGTCTGAGTTTTTTTTCACACCATCTCATCTCAAGGTCAGTAACCCAAGTGCAACAGAGAAAGGGAGGTAGGAAACAAAACCCAGGGTATAAGGTTGGAAATGCACCCTCCAGCTTGCAGGGAGACAGAGAGGAGCAATATCTGCCAGGGACCAGATATTGGTCCTGTCAGGGGAAGCCTGCCAGGCAGGGGAAGCGTGAGAAAACTGCCCCCATCCTGACGACAGCTGTGACCTCCCCCATCCCCCAACCCATACTTCAACTGCTCGCAGTCCTCCTGGGAAGGAGTTCTTATAAGTGAATTACACCGCTACATTTGGCAAAGGATAAACCTTAAGCTCATCCTGTTGGACATGAAACCTTCTTCCTGGGTGATGGCAGAGAACAGAAAGGGACATGTCAGATGGGAGAGGACAAGAGGCCAGTTGAGGTCTGATGTGGATTTTGTTTTGGCAAACCAAAAAAAAAAAAATTAATTCACTGCAAAAAAGAATGTTTTCAAACAATGAAGGAAAGGGGATTGTAGTTTATCATCAGGTATACAGTAATGGATTATTATCCTCATTTCAGATATAAGAAAAGATGTTCAGAGAAGTTAAACAAACTGTTTGGTTATATGGCCAGCAAGTGACAGAGATGCAGTTTAAATACAGGCTCATTTGATTTTTAAATGTCTGCTGTTTTCTGTGGCCTCCAAATCAGTATATATGGGACCTGTGGTGGGCAGAATAATGATGCTCAAAGATGCCCACACCTGAATCCCTAGAATTACTGCCCATGTTACTCCACATGGCACATGGGACTCGGTGGCTGTGCTTAAGAATCTTAAGATGTGGAGATGATCCTGGATCACCTGGTGGAGCCAGTGTCATCACAAGAGTCCTTTTAAGTGAGAGAGAGGTAGGAGAATCAGAGTCTGAGAACAGGAGATCAGAGAACAGAAGCAGAGGTCAGAGTGAGAGAGATCTGAAGAAGAAGGAAGGGACCACAAGCCAAAGAATGTGGGCACCTCTAGGAGCCAGAAAAGGCAAGGAGACAGTTTCTCCCTGGAGCCTCCAGAAGGAAGGCAGCCCTGCCAACATCTTGGTTGTAGCCCAGGGACTCTGACTTTCAGAACTATAAGATAATGAATGTGAGTTGTTCTAAGGCAATGGGTTCACGGTCATCTGTCAAAGCAGCAATCAGATATTACTACAGATATATAATGGATTATAAAGGAAATCATTTAATTATTTGTGCAAAGTGGATTTGAGGACCAAGAAAAGCATTTATTCCCCACCAAAAATCAAGGGACTCCTAGCTCCATTGCCTTTTTGTGTTACGTCAGGGTCAACAACACTTTGTAACAAACCATCAATAAATAAAACATTCAAAAGGGAAAAAAAACCCTTTAATTGTGAAAAAACATACATTTTAATGTACAAAATTACACAAATTATACATTTAACTAACATAGAAAAATACATCTCAGTAACAAGAGAAAATGCCGGCCTATTTTACACAAATGGAGCGATCATTACAAATCCTGAAAACCCAAAGGGAGGGTTGAGCCCGACCCACAACTGGTCGGGAATCCAGTGAACATCTCCACGGACTGATGATTTCACTGCGGCAGGCGTAGGAGGACAGCTGCCCCAGGACCCGAGGCAGGTCCTGCTGAAGAGCTTCCGGAGGGGAGGCGTCGGGTCGTGTCGCTGGACCTCTCCCACGTGAACCAAGGCAGCTCACTCTGGGGAGGGGCAGGACTTGGCCTGCCAAAATTCTCAGCCTTGAGTTTATTAATGAAGGCGCATAGGAGACCTTGTAGATTCATGCAACCGCAAGGTGTAGAGTTATTGTGCATTTGGGATTCAGCAGGAAAGTACACAATTTCTAAACTGATGTCTGTGCTTCACAGCTTTCATGTGACTTCTGTCCAGGATTTAACCTGGAAGAACTAAGGAGACCACCAAGATGAACTTGCCAGCCTTGCTTATCACTCTGCCAATGACACACACGCCTCTTCCCTGCCTTCCCTGCAAAAGCTGGTTGTGCAAACCTGAACTGTGAAGAGATCATCTTATTCCCCCAAGTCAGGTTGGTAGGATAGGCCCCAGCCTCCCACCAAAATGTGTTTGTGCAGAGCCCATTTTCAAAGGGGTGAGGGAAGGCTCCCAGCATCCACTGACATGCTGAATGCTTTAAGAAACGTGCTATTTCTTTAATCCTCACACCTTACCCACTATTTCCATGGAGGACTTTGAGGCTAAGAGAGGCAGGTACCCTGTCCAAGCTTGCACAGTTAGTCAGTGGCAGAGCCGTCGTGTGTCTGGCCCCATAACTCACTCTCCTACTTCTGTTAGGTGCAGACCTTGTCCTTGTCCACTAAAGAATTAATGGTTATAACGTCACTGCATAGACATCTATTTCTCCCATCACTTTCAATGTCCTATTTACAAATATTGTATTACTTTAAAAAGAAAATACTGACTCAAAGTTGGTATCAAGTTTTCTGCCATTTTTAACAATCCCATTAATTTGTCTCTCTCTTCCCTCGTTCTATCATCACATAAAGGGATCATCAGCCCATGCTTGGACACAGCCTGCTGGTGTTTTCAGAGACAAAAAAAAAATGTGTTGGAAAAAAACTCATTTTTGAGCTATCAATTCTTCTATTAGTCTTTCCATGACTTAAGACATTACATTTACACCAAGGATGCAGAAGTCAGACTTGTATAGGAGCTGTGCTTTCTGAAGCCAGAGTAGGATTTAGGGAAGTTCACACTGGAAAGAGAAAACCCAATCCTTCAATCCCAAGTCTACTGAGTTCTTAAAAGCGGTTTTAGGTCCAAGGTACAGATTATCTGTTTTTAGAAATTCTCATAACACAGAGAAGAGGACTGAATACATTAACAAACCCCAGGGATTTTTTGCTTCTACACCACCTTAAGGCACCAGATAATTTATTTCAAAGTCAAGTAGGAACACAGTTGGCCATTGATGCACATGCCGAAGATAAATCTACTTTTGTTTGCTTACCCAACTGGTAGATATATCTATCCTAGAATATCTCTTTCTGGATATTCTGGAGTTTAGGATGCAAACAACTGTACCCAAGAGATTCATTTAGTGTGTCTATTGTACCACCCAATTATATTATCTGAACCTTCATGGAATTGTGCAGTGACCAGTCACCAAGAGCTCAGCTCCAGTCTCTGCCACAGTGAAGCTCAATGCAGTAACACATCATGCATTTCATTTCCATAAGAAACATCAGCTGTTTAAAAGGTCCTCTGAGGGTAGAGTTACAAAGCCAACTCATGGTCAAAAATACTCCCAAGATGAGAAGTTTCCTCCTGTCGACTCTGAGGGCACATTTCTTTCCTAACCATGAGTATAAATAAATATGAGTGTAACACAGAAGAAACCACAGTAGTATTTTAGAACTTAATCAGCACAGGGAATGGGAGAATGGAAAGAGACGATGTGACTGTATTCCCGTGGTTCTCCCCCAGCTGCCCATTAGAATCACTGGGGAGTTTTTCAAATAGATCTCTGCCCAGGGTCCCACTCAATACAACTTGATTTAAGTGGCCTGGAGAGAGGCCTGGGCATCAGATTTTTTAAAAGTTCTGCAGATGAGTCCAACATGCAACCAGGGTGAAGAATCACCATTACAGAATGTAGTCTTTACATCCTTCAAATGACCTGGAGGAGGTAAGTGGCAGGGCTGCAGCCCCTCTTACCCTGCCGGGACTCCCAGCCCAGAGCCCTTCCCAATGTATGGCACTGTCTCAACAGAGAAAAAAGATTGTGTCTAAAACATGTCAGAAATGTCTAGCACCCTATTCTCAGAAGTTGGCTGAGTTCTCAGAAGGTTTCACATTTCAAACCTAGAATTTCACCCTGGAATCAAAGGGGAGCTGTGAATCTCTTAAAAAAAGCTCACCAGCCTGAAAGTGAAAAGCCCCTCTCAAGTTTACAAAAGTTTACTCAATAAATTGCTGAGTAAAACAAATAGAAAGGACCTCATCTGTAAAAGGACTTGGGTTCCCTGTTCTCTGCAATGATGGGTAACTAAGCTCATATAATCATCTCATTCCAAAGCAATTCAAAAACCTTTGATCAGTTTTGATGCTTGATTTCACACTGAGAAACTAGGTAAGGAAGGCTATGGAAGGTGGATTGAAAGCTCAATCATGTAAGTCTAGCCAAAAAGTGAGTGAGTTTCCAAGATATCCTAGGATTCAGGGCTTCCCCAGGGTGAAATGCAGGCATGAATTCCACACAAAATGAAAGAATTCCTTAAACTAATATCTACTGCTAGATGACGCCATATAGATTGGAACCCAGTAGAAAATTAATTGCATCAGACCAAGTCCTAAAATTCTGAATCAGAAGAGCCTGCCCCATGAAACGGTTGGAGAATACTGCATAATGACATCCAAACCCAGGTTCAGTCCCATCTGCAGTCAAGTGGTTTTGTCACTGGACCGCAGATGTCAGTTAACCTCTCTGGGAATCAGTTTCCTCGCCTGTAAAATGGGGAGGAGAAGGATGCTTACACTAGATGAAATCTGAGGCTGTCTCCAGCTCCAACAATGGATGTTTCTAGATCTGCCACCTTAATCACTGCCCCACTGGCTTGCCTGGGAAGGGCAATGGCAGGGCCACTCTGAGCACACAGCCCATGTTGGTCTGCAGAGCAATCAAACACACTACCTCAGCATGTCCCCCCTGCCGCCACACCTCCAACATACCTATTTTAAGAACAGTGCCTAGCGGTTCACGGGGAAACGTTGCCATGCCAACTTGCTGGCTGTTGCTAATCATAATCTATGAATGTGCGGTACCACCAGCTGACAAGTATTTCTTCTCTTCCTTAGCCTGTGGACTTTCTTTCGAATTGTCATATGACAGATCACCTTGTTCACAATGGCACACAGTAGGTGTATAATAAATGTGCATTAAATTAATGACATGAGTATATGCATAAGACGTAAGTCCCAACCAGTTTTTCCATTACTGCGCACAGTAGGTGCCGAGATGGGTCTCTTATTACCTCCATTTGCCCAGCAAGTAAACTGAGGAGGGGAGGCCACTTTCCCTAGTCTCAGAACTAATAAGTTGCAGAACCCAGATTGCAGCCTAACTATTCTGGTCTCAAACCCTAACCTCTTTGGGTGGTCTCTGTCATCTCTCTAGATGAAAGTCAAATAACACCAATCCTGTATATACATGTAGATCTTAAGAGTTTACAAACAGCTTTCCATCCATATTCCCATTTCATTCAAAGCCTAAAGGTAAACTAAGAGGCAAGGCTCTCTGGGACCCACACCTGGCCCACAGGGTGTCCTGTGTGCAGTGGAATGGAGTGTTCACCCCAGCAGTGCTTCACTGGCCTTGCCCAGGGACCCTGGAAAGGACTGAGGGGATAACAGAAGCAGCACAGGTAGGCAGAATCACCATGCTGTCTACAGTTCTGGGGCCCAAGACAGGTGTGTTCTCTGGTACTGGCAGAGAAGTGGGTGGGGTCCAGATATGCAGGAATCACACAGACGGCAACAGATGAGCCTTCCTAAAGCCAGGGCCCTTAGAAAGGCAGCTCAGAAGAGGCACTTAAAGAGTACTCATGGAGCGACTGACCAGACTTATGCAGAAGTCCACCCACCAGGGCAGCAATTTGGTCTACTCTGTTCTCTCCTAGAACCCCAGGGCCTACTGTGGTGCCTGGTGCTTAGTGGTGCTCAATCAGTGCTTGTTCCTTGAATGAGTGAATGAAACCTGATGACTGACAAGCCTCAGTGGGATGCTGGAAACCACACTTTTCCTTGTTCCTTTTTTTGAAGATATTTGGAAAACATGCCATCTTTTTAACCTAGAAAACAGATTTCTGCTGGGGAAGGCAAGGAAAGGAATTAGACTTTATTAAATGTCTACTGTGTGCAAAGCACTTTCCATTTCTCATTTCTCCCTGTGCTGTCAAGGACACTGATATTTTCCCCACTAAACAATGGAAGAGTTTGCAGGTCAGAGAGATGGGCTCACCTGCCCATGGCCCTCAGTGGCTAACGCATCAAGCCTAGGTTTTGAAATCAGGCCAATAGACTCTGAAGCTGGTCATTCCCATGATGTTACATCTCTTGCCGGGTTGTGTTCTGCAGGAAGAGGATTTGGAACCCTTGGACGTAACCTTACTTGTTAAAAAGTAGCATTTATGAAGCATCTGCTGGGTGCCAAGCCCTCTCCAGATGCTTTCCCTTCCCTGCCTCAGTTAATCCTTGGAATAGGCCAGTGGGGAAAGGTATGGCCCCTTTTCCTGTCTTGCAGATGAGAAAACAGACCCCCAGATGCTAGGTTGCCTGACATGGCCTGTGCTTTTAGTAACACCCCTTCCCATCCCAACTGCATTCGATGGCCAATGCACATCATCTCTTTCTGTCTTCACAATACTTCAAAAGGCTGCAAGAGAAGGTGCCATTTCTCCCATTTTCCTCCAAAGAGGAAACTTAACTTAGGTTCAGAAAGTTTAAGGGCTTTGTCCCAGGGACCTGGGACAAGCAGGTGGCAGAGTTGGAAGTAGAATCAAGGCTTTACAATGCCCAGTTGCAGGCCCTTCCTGCGTTTCGGCAGCTGTATCACTTCCTGGCCTGTGAGACCTTAGGCTGCAGCCACCTATCCTCCCTGGGCCTCTGCATTTTCACCCATAACATGAGGGTGCTGGGCAGATGAGGTGTCACCAAGCCACAGCCTGTGGAAACCAGGCAGGTTTTGCAGTGAGTGGAGGGGAAAGGAGTGAGGGCCCTGCAGTCCACTGGGTGGGGTGCCTGTCAGTGGCGGAGGGAGCGAGCTGGCTTCATTCACCTTTGACTATGGCCAGGAAGATCGAGGCCCAGTGCTGTCAGATCCACTGATTTTCCAAGAGAAGCCAGAAATCCAGATTTGTATATGAAATCTCTTGGTTTTTAAATGTCACTTGCTAATTCCAATGTTAAAAAATGCAACACAAGTTTTTGTACACCTGTGTTCATAGGAGCAATATTCACAATAGCCAAAAAGGCGGAAGCCACCCAAAGGTCCCTCAATGCGTGAATGATAAACAAAACGTGGTCCATCCACACATCGGAATATTATTCAGCCTTAAAAGGAAGGAAACTCTGACACATGCTGCCACATGAACCTCGAAAACATTGTGCTACGTGAAATCAGTCATGAAACGACAAAGATGATTCCACTCACACAAGGTCCTAGACTGGTCAAATTCATAGAGACAGAAAGTAGAAGGGTGGGTGCCAGCGGCTGTGGGACAGGGAAATGGGGAGTGAGTATTTTATGAATATGGTGTTTCTAATTTTGCAAGATGAGAAGGTTCTGGAGATGGATGATGGTGATGGTTGCCCCACAGTGTGAATGCACTCTGTGCCACTGAACTGGATACTTAAAAATGATTAAGAAGATATGTTTTAGAGTTTTAGAGAAACGTACCTTCTGAACCATTTTTAAGTATCCAGCTCAGTGGCACGGAGTGCATTCACAATTAGAAAAAAATAAAATGTAAGCCAAACATGATACATTTGTGGGCCAAATCTGGCGCAAGGGCTGCCAGTGGTACCCGCTGTGGACTGGAAACTCTCTAAGGTCTGTAATGTGATGTGGGGCCTGCCTGTTGCTCACCCAGCACTGACCACTGCCCCAGGTTCTGCGGAGACCTGAGACACCCATGGCCAACTCCATCCACCAGGCCTGACTTCCGGGCACCACCCACTGTCTCACAGCAGCCAGAGCAGGACAACATGTGGCTCACTGACGTTTCCCCACTCAACAGCTGGATTTTCACTGCATCTTCCTGGGCGACGCTGAGATTTCACAGGCTCCTGTCAGGCCCCTGGCTGCCAGTGTAAGCAGGTCTCATAGCCCTGCAGTTTACAGGGAAATGGTGTCAGAGGAAGCAGACTCCCTGGGTCCAAGCACAGCAACTGGGCCATGATGCATTTTAACTGCAGAGTTTAAAAAGAGTTGAAGTGAGTTTGCGTGCCTGGGCACTTTGGGGTGCTGTGGTCAGTTGGGCGCAACTCATGGACACAAGCTGAGAGAAGAAGAGCTCTTCGCTTACTCTGGAAGCAAGAAAGGCTGGTGTGGAAACTTCTGGTCTGGCCAGAGCCTGCCCCTCAGTAGAAACTTAGCAACTGGAATACTGTGCCACACCCATTTTACAGATAAGGCTGGGGTGGATAGAGGCCCAGGGACAGCCTTAAAGTCACCAGCAATTTGGAGGCAGAGTCGGTCTCAGGGTTTCCGGACAGAGTCCTTTCTGCCTAGACTAGGGGGCTTGGTTCCTCGGGTGCTTGTCTACCAGTCTTCTTTGCAAATCTGATGAAATCCATGCTCCTTCTCCCTAGGAAAGAGTTCACATGCATACAACCTTTTGTGCGGTTGGGAAATCCATCCTAGCCCAAGCTTCTTCAGGAGCTCTATAATATCAAGATAACTACTACAATGATTTTTTAAAACCGTCATCCTCTCATCCCCTCATCACCCATCTTGGATGGAAGCTATGCAGAATGGTAAATCAATGAGTCCTTGATTGATTGATTTAGAGTGTGCTCCAGGACAACTGTCAGTGAAGTACCCAAGATGAAGGAACTGCATTTTACCAACACAACAAGGACCCTGACACGTGAGAAGAATCTTACAGTGTTCAGGCACTTTCCAGCCATTAGCTCATTTGGTTATCAGGGTGAAACTGTCAAGTAGGCATATGACCCTCAAACAGATGAAGAAGAGGATGTTGGAAGAAGGTAAGTTATCTGTGCACAACGACCCAGTGTAGGAGCAGCAGAGCCGACAGGTCCCTGGGACTCCAGACCCAGCTTCCTGCCACTCACCCATGGCAATAAATATGGGCTTCTTATAGTCAACAGCCATCTCTTGGGTCCTCAGGTTGGTATCATACAGAGTAGAAATATTCCCTATTAGTGACCTGAGACACGAAGATGGTTGCTTGGCTTATAATTTGGCTCGCTGGAAAGGATCATAAATCATAGGCCACCTCTGCTGTGTCGGTCAGTTGAGAAGGATGTAAGTATTTTCCAGCTTGCTGTGTTTGCCCCTGTGCTGTCTTCCTTCCTGCAATGACAAAATCAGGGAAACCGGTTCTTAAAGGGAACATAGCAACCAGTGCAGCTTCCACATGAAGCCATCCACATGCACACGCCTTTACATCACTGGGAGACCCACTTTAAACTCCGTATGTGGTGGACTTATATCATGGAGTATCTATCATGCAATTATCAGCCGCTCTCCGGAAAAGAATCTTAGCTTGGAATTACTAGATAATGCTCTCTTTATCTGGGGGGGGTTCACACCCTTGAAATGATATGGACATTTTATGTAACTAAGCATTCATGAACATTGTGTAGAGAGGGTTTCTAGCTTTCAGGAGCCTCTCAAAGGGGCCAATGGCCAAAAGAAAGTTGAGAACAACTGAAGGAGAAAGAGACAAACTGGGGTGCTCTGAGATGTCTTCATCTGGGCACCTGCTGTGTAGTAGTCTCTGTGCTAAGCAGGGGGATGCCCTGCTTGCCCTCCTCAGGTTACAGAGGGTGACACAGATCACAAAACAGGTGCAGGTAGCAGGTGCTGCTGTAGAGGAGGAGGGGTAACACTGGAGGTGGGGACAGCAGGAGTCAGTGTCAGGTATCAGGGGAGGAGCCTGCAGCCTGGGCAAAAGCCCTGGAGAGAGAAGGAGGGAGCAGGAGAAGCCGGTGTGACGAAAACGGAGAAGCAAAGAGTGATGTGGCAGGAGATGAACCTGTGACAGTTGGCAGCATGGCAGATGCCGGCAGGAGAGAAGTGGGGGGCGGGGACTCCAGACATGGTAAGGGCTCAAAAATGATTTTGCAAGGATGAAAGGAAGGAAGAAAATGAAAGAGGGTGAAAGAAAGACTGTCTGGAGAAGGTGACATTTGAGCAGTCTTGGAGACAAACAGGAGTTTTCTGGGCAGAGGAAACAGCTTGGGCAGAAGCCAAGAAGTATGGGAGAATACAGGCTGGGAGGGGCTCAGCACAGCGTGAGTAGTGGAGAGTGGGTCTGAAGAGCTCAGTTTGCCAAGAAGAGCCTTCATGGACGTGCCAGATTAATAAACATATCTGAGCAATGTGACAGTGTGCAGAGAGGGACCCTAGGAAAAATAAAACCCTGTCTGTGCACAGCATCCCTTTGCAGTTCCACAGTTGCCCCATGACTGATTTCACCAAGCCAGGCTTTGCTGCAATGCTAAGGATCTCAGAGCTAGGCAAAGATGGCTCACACAGCTCGTGGTCGCATCCGTCCCAAGGGTGTTAGCAAGGAAGCCAATCTGCTCAGGGCATTGTTCGTGTAGGTGTCTTTAGTCTACTTTTCAAAATGTATTTTTATCTATCTGCAGGTACACAGCTTCAAATCCTTTTCGGGGAAGGAATAAGCAAGAGAAAAATAAACCAAATTTAAATCCTCAAAGCTTGTAAGTCCATTAGTATCCAAACTTATATAAATCAGAATCACTTGGAGAGCTTTATAAGAATTCTGATTCTTAAGCTCAATCTCAGATTTATGAATTCAGTGTTCATGAGGCAGGTCTCGGAAATCTGTTTCCAATGAGTTCTGTGCTCCTGCATTAAGCTGGGGGAACTCTTAATGTGTTAAGCTCAGAAGCACCTGGCATCTAGGTACTGCTGCAGTCAGTGATGCTCCACTAGGAAGACAAAGCAACAAGTTAAGCTTGAAGTAAATGTCACTAGAAGCAGGTGAGTGATATCAAACACAAGAAGGCAACATTCTTTCCCTACATTATACGTGATAACATATAGATGCTGCATTCACCAATAAGTTAATGGAACAATGTTTAAGAAGTAATAAATACCACAGGGTCACTTGCAAAATCCATATGGGACACTAAAAGATGATAATTTCTGATAAAGTTTCATCTAAAAAAATCACAGGAATTATAGATAGCCAACATCTGAGAGACAATCATCAGACACAATAAATAGGATAGATCACTTTTGGCGGAGGGAGGGAGGGTCATGCAATAGGAATTCTAAAAGAAGACTTTAAAATATTAATGATTATAATATTTGCATATATGTTCTATAAATGAAAAACAGAATAACTGATAGACGACCTGTACAGGCAAGTTAAACAGTAGACTAGACACAAATGAAGGCAGATTTAGTAAATTGAAAGGCAGATCTGAGGAAATCATCCAGAATTCAGCCCAGAGAGATAAAGAGGCGTATGAGGGCTGAGGGCAGAGGTGCTCTAGATTGAGTTGTTAGTAAAGGTCTTTCTGAGAAGGTGACATTTGAGTTGAGACCCAAATGACAAAGAAGATCCAGCCGTGGAAAGCAATAGGGCCAGGGATCTTGGGCATAAAAGACAAAAGTGCAAAGGCCCTAAGGTGGGGTCAAGCTGAGCAGAACAAGTTGGCATGTTCGAAGAACAGAAAGCAGAACCCTGAGGCTCCACTCTATGAGAAGGTGCCACGAGCAAGAGGAGAGTGTGCTGCATGGAGTCAATGAGTAGAATCAGCTCAGAAAGCTGGCTAACAGGACACATATTTCAGTTGAAGGTAAAGAAGGACTTTTTAACAACAAAAGCTGACCATTCACTGATTCATTCATTCATTTGCTTGTTTATTCATTCACTCATCTATTTGCTCATTTTCAAGTACCTACTATACGCCAGGCACTGTGTTCAAGGCTATGGAGAATGTTGAGATGAATAAAACCCAGACACATGTGTCCTCAAGGGCCTCATATCCGAGTGAGTAAAACAGACAAGCAAGCAAGTATAATGCCAGAACAGAAGGAAATGCTGGGTTAATAGAAGTAACAGTGTGCTAAAGAGAGTCAGATGAAGGATCCACTTGAGAGAGCTGACTGAGACTTTATGACAGGGTACCTGCAGGAAGCTCACTGCACTGCACTGCACCTGTGGGGATATCAGAGAGGACCCCTGACTTTAACCAGTGGGCTCTGTGATGTGATGATTCTATAAAACCATAGCAGGCATTCATATGCCCTGGGAAGTTGGGAGCGACTAGGCTATAACCTTCAGAGTCCAGTGAAGGAAGCAAATGTGTGAAGCAGACAATGGCAGAGACTTCAGGCAGGAAGACGACCATGCGATGGGAGGGGGAAAGCCCTGGGGTATCAGAAAATGAGGGCAAAAATGGGGACACCAGTCCATGACCTACTTAGTTCCAGACCTTTGTGAAGACAAAAGCTCCTCAATGAGAGATCACCATCCGATAGGAGAGACCAATACATATGCAACTGCCCTTGACACCATTCACTTAACTCCCAAGGTCATGCAGCCTTCAGTGAGGATGCATAGGGGATGTGGGAATATCATATTTGGGGACCATTTTGTCACTGACCTTTCTCTCACTGTGATCTGTAAACCAAAGAAGAACTAGCCTGACCTACTTCACAGATATAAAATGCCAGGAAAGTATAGAATGGGGATTACCTGCTCTGTCACTCACTCCCCTGAATGGCCATTTTCCCAGCCCAGCCCGTGACTGCTTCTTAGCTGGACCACAGGGAGTTTCCTAACCAGGCTTCCTGCTTCAGGCTGTCCCCACACAATCCACTCTACACAGCAGTCAGAATTCCTGGGAAGCCGATGACATCATCCCATTGCTTCAAACTACTACATGCCTTTCTCTGTTTTTAGGATGCAGCCAAACTTAGCAAGACTTACAGAATATCCTGTCATGTCTAGCCCTGCCTCCGTCTTCGAGTTTGTCCCTTGAAATTCAAACCCTTCAACGTCATGCAGGGGCCACATGACCTCCTTGTAGGCTGAGCACACCGGCCTTGACCACCAAAAGCAGGGTTAGGTGCCCAGAGGAAAATAAATCATCTAGCTGTTGACTGCAACCAGATCTTTTGCCCATTTTAAAATCAGATTGTTTGCTTTTCTGTTGTTAAATTGTTTGAGTTCCTTGTACATTCTATATATTAATGTCTTGTTGGATGTACAGTTTGCAAATATTTTCTGTCATTCTATAGATTGTCTCTTTATTCTGTTGATTGTTTCTTTTGCTGTGCAGAAACTTTTTAGTTTGATATAATCACAGTTGCATATTTTTGCTTTTGTTGCTTATACTTTTAAAGCCTTATCTATAAAATCTTTGCTCAGACCAATGTCCTGAAGCATTTCTCCTATATTTTCTTCCAGTAGTTTCACCATTTTGGTCTTACATTTAAGTCTTTAATCCATTGTTGATTTTTATAAGTGGTAAGAGATAGGGGTCTAGTTTCAATCTTCTGCATGTGAATATCCAGTTTCCCTATTACCATTTATTGAAGAGATTGTTCTTTCCCCAATGTATTTTCTTGGCACCTCTTTTGAAAATCAGTTGGCTGTAGATATGTGGATCTGTCTCTGTGTTCTCTATTCTGTTCCATTAATCTATATGTCTGTTTTTGTACCAGTACATACTGTTTTGGTTACTATGGTTTTGTAGTATATTTTGAAGTCAGGGAGTATAGAGCCCCCAGCGTTTTGTTCCCCCTCAGGATTGTGTTAGCTATTTGAGGTCTTTTGTGGTTCCATGTGAATTCTAGATTTTTTTTTTCTATTTCTGTAAAGAATGGCATTGGTATTTTGATAGGGACTGCATTGAATCTGTGGATTGCTTTGGGTAGTATCATAATTTTAGCAATATTAATGGAGCTGGGATTTTAAACAAAATCTGTCAGACTTCAGGACCCATGCTCTTGAGCAAGACACAGAGAAACATACATAAAACAACCCCAAGAGAAACTGTTCATGAGAAAATGTGAACAGAGCAGGTGCTGAGCAAGGACAGGTTAAACCTAGTTCAACTTAATGTGATTTTTACTGAATGCAACCTGGTTCCAACATATTTCCTCAGGGGATAGTTAGCATTTCTCGCAGGGAAAGAAATATAAAATTTAAGCTTTTCAAAAAGCTTCAACATTTAAGAATCTCGTCAATCTGTTCCATCTGGTCACTAATTTTTATATTTTAAGTAATGTTTATGTTTATGATCCACACTATGCTATAAACAGAATTGGTGTGAATTCTGGTGTTTTTATTAACACACTAGTTATTCCTAAGGAATTATCTAGAGTGTGTCCTTGTATAATCAGCTGAGGGAAGAGATTTTCAAAGAGAAAATGACCTCACAATAATCACCCAGCTCGATCATGGCTGAGCTTAAAGTGGCCTCCCCAATTCCTCAACCAATAACCTCTCTACCTCACCCCCTGCCAGCATTCTTCAAGAATCTTCTATGTGTGTAGCCCTGGGCAAGAAGCTTTTTTGGTGTTTGAGGGGAAATAAGATAAAGTCCCTGCCCTCAGGTGCTCTCCTTTTTTCGGTCATGGGGTGGGGTGGGGGGATGCCTCTCTATTGAATTTGAAAGTAGCACCATGTCCCTGTTTGTCTAACAGATATTTCATCAGAGCCAATGGGCTTCTTCCCTTTCTATGCCTTCTGAACTTGTGGGGTTTTCTGGTCCTTCTCAAACCCAGAACCCCCACATCAAGCATCTGTGGTGGATGGTTGCCCAAACATGGATATGTCCTCTGATGGGGAGCCCACCAGCTGTGCCAGGGAAGCCTGTTTCATGGACCACTCTAACTATTGGGGAATTCATTCATGAATGAAGTTACAACAAGACTTGCTAGAATGTGTGTGAAGCCAGGGAGGAAATGCCTCACATGCCACTTAAAACCCCAGCAAGGGATCCCTTTACAGAGAAGGGTCTCTCTTCAGAGAAGTGAGCCTCGTTCTCTGGCTGCCTACAGGTCCCTCCGAATGAGAAAACATGCAGAAAGGCCCAGCTTGGCCTGCTTCACTGCTCAAGGTGGCCAGATCCATTTTGCCTGCCCCAGGTGAAAAGATGAAGAGGAAACTTGCTGCCCTCAGGCCCTGGTGGGGAACAGAAATGGAGAACCACAGTGGTGAGCTAGCAAATGTTTAACAACTGGCTCTCAAAACAAAAACAAAAACAAAAACAAAACAAACAAACAAAATGCTGGGTGCGGTGACTCATGCCTGTAATCCCAACACTTTGGGAGGCCGAGGCGGGTGGATCACAAGGTCAAGAGATCGAGACCATTCTGGTCAACATGGTGAAACCCCATCTCTACTAAAAATAGAAAAATTAACTGGGGAGGTGGTGCATGCCTGTAGTCCCAGCTACTTGGGAGGTTGAGGTAGGAAAATCGCTTGAACCTGGGAAGCTGAGGTTGCAGTGAGCTGAGATCACGCCACTGCACTCCAGCCTGACAACGGAGCAAGACTCCATCACACACACACACACACACACAGACCTGATTTTTGGCATTTTTTAATTTCTGTGGTATAAACACTCCCACTATGGCTGATTTTAAGCCACTGATATGTTGGTAAGAGATGGATGCAGTTGGCTCTCAAAAGCCAGGAAGAGCCAGCTCCAGTCCAGCACTCCACTGTATGTGTGTATGTGTGTGTGTGTGTATGGGTGTGTGTGTGTGTGTGTGTGTGTGTGTGTGTATTTGGGGAAGACATACATGTAAAAATGAATGAATGAATGGATGCACGAGTGAATGTGAGCAGGATACCAATTTTGCAAATGTAATAGGAAATAACTGGAATGAGCAAAATATTTTTATAACTGCAGTAGATAGGCCCTTTATGAGGAAAAAGAGCTGGGATCAGTGTACAAAGCATTTTCAGCAGTGTTTCCACCAAATTACTTTTCAGGAAATATATCTGTCCTTGTAAAAGAGGTATGATGGTAAAAGAGTGCACCAGTATTCTAAAATGCACCCAGGATTTTGTTTTAATCAGTTATGGTAATGTGACAGACTTAGAGACAACTGTGTTTGAAAGAAGAGTTTATTACTCACAGTTCCCTAGAGGAAGGGGCATGCCACATCATGCAGAGCCACAGAGGGAAGCAGGAGGCGAAGGAGTGCAGAGAGAGCCTGGCCCAGAGCCTTTATTGTGGGTTCTGCGGGAAGAAATGAGTGAGGCAGGGGAGGCAAGACTGAGCATGCCAAGGACTAGAGAGTTTTAAAATTGTTGCATGCTCTGGGTTATATTTTTGCATGTTCTCTAGTTGTCTGATACCTGGGATGACATGTGGCAGGGGAAATGTTGGCTTGTGTTAGATCAAGGAGGAGGCTGGAAACCTGCCAGGCTCTGGATTGTCTGGCTTGCGTATGAAAGGCATGCTCACGGGGGAATCATTTCCATCTCTAGAAATTAGCCAGCCCTGTCAGGGGCCATATCTCTCTGGCCAACAAGGCACCAAGATGGCAAAACATCACAAACTACAGAAAATAAAACTTCATTCATATAACCAGCTTCGGAACTGACTGCCTGTGTGGCCTTGGGCAAGTTACTTAACCTCTTTCTTCCTCAGTTTTCCCATCTGTAAAATGAGGATGACAATGCTTACCTCATAGGGCTGGTGTAAAGAAGGAGATACTCAGAGGCCTTAGCAATGGCAGAGCTGCCGTCTGATCCTGGGAAACTACTGAAAACACCAGACCATAGCTCCTTAATGAGAAGGAGGCCATATCTCTAGTGCCCTGCACAATGCCTGGGGAATGGCAGGCAGGCAATGACTATTCTGGGAATACATTTTGAGTGAGGGTAGTGGGGGTCAGAGCAAGCTCTAGTGTGTAGAAATAGCATATACTGGCCGGGCGCGGTGGCTCAAGCCTGTAATCCCAGCACTTTGGGAGGCCGAGGCGGGTGGATCACGAGGTCAGGAGATCGAGACCATCCTGGCTAACACGGTGAAATCCCGTCTCTAGCAAAAAATACAAAAAACTAGCCGGGCGAGGTGGCGGGCGCCTGTAGTCCCAGCTACTTGGGAGGCTGAGGCAGGAGAATGGTGTGAACCGGGAGGCGGAGCTTGCAGTGAGCTGAGATCCGGCCACTGCAGTCCAGCCTGGGCCACAGAGCGAGACTCCGTCTCAAAAAAAAAAAAAAAAGAAATAGCATATACTATGAAACAGAAGAACCTGTTCAATTTCCAGGAGCTTCCTAATCACACGGGTTATAGAAAATATAGATGAGATAAAATGCTTTCTTCTCAAAATGCTCTAATCTTTGTTTCAATATCAAGATTCATTAGGGCCATTTTCACTTTCGCTGTTTTTAACATTCTGGTCCAATTGATGGATTCGTTCAGGAGTCGGGGTCCCTTTAAATCTCATTACACTAAGACTCCTGGGTGTATTGATCCTATTTAGAAATAAGGCAATAAATCGTCCAGAGACGTTGGGACCAAACCTCCAGGCTGCCAAGGGAAAGAATACAGAATGCGGGGCCTTCTCGCTGCATTGTCTGCTTTTAATTTAACTTTTATCACAAGTTTGAGTTTCTGAACCAACAATAGGTATCAACAGCTTTAAAAATGTTTATTCCCTTTGAGAAAATAATTCAATTTCTGAATAATCAATAAATCAATCTCCAATAAATAATCTTCTATGAAGACAAAGATTTATAGACAATGATAATCATCTCATTATTTATTATAGCAAAAAAAAAAAAAACAAAAAAAAAACAAAACAAAACAGCAGCCCAAATGTTCAATAACAAGGGTTGAGAAAGGTTCATGCTATGTAATCATGAGAAGTAAAGTTTATGAAGACAATGTTAGCATGAAAAAATGCCTACGAGACTAGATGAAAAAGTAGATAAAATTGTATATTGACTGTAATTATGATATTGTATGGAAACTTACCCACAGGGATAAAAAAGAGTATGAACTAAGAGGTTTAACAGTGATTTTGTTTTTATGGGTTTTTTTTTGTTTGTTTGTTTTGTTTTGCTTTTTGAGGAGTCTCGTGTCGCCCAGGCTGGAGTACAGTGGCGCAATCTTGGCTCACTGCAAGCTCCACCTCCCAGGTTCACGCCATTCTCCTGCCTCAAACTCTCGAGTAGCTGGGACTACAGCACCTGCCACCATGCCCGGCTAATTTTTGGTATTTTTAGTAGAGACGGGATTTCACTGTGTTAGCCAGGATGGTCTTGATCTCCTGACCTTGTGATCCGCCCGCCTCGGCCTCCCAAAGTGCTGGGATTACAGGCATGAGCCACCGCGCCAGGCCTTTTATGGGTTTTAATGTTTTCTTTTTAACTGCTTTTCTCTGTTTTCTAGTTTTTCTGCAATAAGCATACATCACTTAAAATTATCACAGTTTGAATTTGTAATACCATATAAGTATACCATGTCCTCTCTTACAAAGCCAGCAGATCTATCTGAAGAAAAGTGTGCAATGGTGCTTCTCATTTTTCATTTGTTAGAAATACTTAGAGGGTATAATGTCCTATTCTATAGCATTAAAGTTATTTGTACTTGATCTCACTTGGACATAATAACCTTGAGCTTGTTTTACAAGGCTGAGTCAGTAACTTAATGTAGCCTGGAATTTGCTTATGCACACAGAAATGCAAATAAAAGCCCTTTCCATCAAATCAAAAATCAGATGAAGGTACCATCTCATAGTCTATTTCCACACTAGAATAAAGTCTCCTGTATTTCTAATGAGTTTTAGTTTAATCTCGATTGTCTGTCTGGTCACTTCCTTGATCCAATAAGTAGCTCAGAAAGTAGTTACTCTAAATTCTACACCTAAAAATATTATCTTCAATACACAGGACAGGCACTGCAAATGTCTCTGCCCTGCCTCCAGTTCAACTCTCCTCCTAACCACCCTCCAGGGAACAGCCAGAGGGATCTTTCTAGACTGTAAATCTAGTCTTGAAATACCCCCTTCCTGGGTCCACCTGCCTTAAGAGCCTCAGTGGTCCCCAGGGCCATGCCAGGCTCCCCTTCATCTTGCCTGTCAACATCACCATTTCCCATCATTTTGTCCACACACGCTAAGGTTTGATCATATCCAGTTCCTGCCATTCTCAGACACAGTTTGTTCTTGATACCATTATGTGCGCACATGCTACTGGGGAAAGACGTGGTTGGTTGGCCAACCCACAGCTACTCCCGGTTCCTTTTCCTTTGTCTTCTCCTAGACTAGAGCTTGAAAAAAGGGATCCTGGTTTTCAGGTAGGAATGACCATGGGACACATTTGTGGGCATACCTCACCAATGTATGCTGGAGGTTTGCCTTTTCCTTTCTTCTTGGAACACGGTTGTGAAGACTGAAGCCACAGCAGCCACATTATGACACGAGGCAATGACCACCAGGAAGAAAGGCTAGCAAACTGAAGACAGTAGTTCTGAAGGATGGAAAGCAGCTGAGTGGTTGGTGGCATCACCAAGCTACCAAACCACCCCCAATGCCATGCTCTTCAGTCTCCCTGATAAGTAGGTAATAAACACGTGCTAGTTTCAATAGGATGTGTCTTGTTTCTTGCAGCTAAGTGTCTCCTCCTTGACTCTTCCCTCACAGGAGGTAAGTTCAATGCCTGGAACATTCTAGAAGCTCAATCCAGGTTACTTCCCTCTCCTTTTTTTCCTGAGTGTTCCTTTTAGGCTGTACTTACCTGCTGGGAAGTACACTGTACCTAGAACCACAGATTTCACTGAGATAGACCAGGTTTCGTATCTGCATGCGCAATTTGGCTTCCCAGAACCATAGGCTTCACTGAGATAGACCAGGTTTCGTATCTGCATGCGCAATTTGGCTACCCAGAACCGTAGGCTTCACTGAGATAGACCAGGTTTCGTATCTGCATGCGCAGTTTGGCTACCCAGAACCATAGGCTTCACTGAGATAGACCAGGTTTCGTATCTGCATGCGCAATTTGGCTACTTGTGAAAGGAACCAAACTGAAGTTGCCTAGGCAAAAATGGCACAGGAAGGCGAGGCTAGTCCTGTAACAAGGGATGGGTGTGCAGCTAGCACAGGGGCGGAGCTCGGCTCCACACAGCCGTGACCAGGGACCCAAGCACTGCCAAGAAGCCCTACCACCTTCCTGGTTCCCGTGGGCTGTGACTTCTCCTTTCTTATTCTGCCCTGGCTTCCCTCACTGGACAGGCAACAGACGCACCAACAGCTCCCAGTCACTCTGGGGGGCCCATGCAGAGAGAATCATAGTTTCAGAGTGAAGAATTCCCATCGCCTTGCCTGGATTTGGTGTCTGGCTGTTGACCAATCAACTAGGAGAGGGGTGGGGCTTCACCACGCAGAACAGACGGCCTTGGGTCCCCGCCCACCACAGAGAAGGAGGCTGGGAGCCAGGACCTGCCCCCAGAGCTCAGACCCCAGGCACTGGGTTGTTCTGCCTCACATGGCAGCACCCTCCTTTCTTCCGCAGGACACAAAGGAGAACCAGGTTGCCTTCAGGGCAGGGTGACTCACCCAAGGGCAAAGCTATTACCCTGCAAGTTCCTAAAAGCTGCCTGTCTTGGATTGGGCGCCCTCAAAAGCAGAGCCTGAGACCCGGATGGAGTGTAGGTGGTTTATATGGGAGGAGATCCCAGAAGCAGCAGTGAGGGAGCAGGGAGGTGAGACAGGGAGGGCGGAGAAGATAATATCTAGATGGGTATTGAGGTCACTCCTGCAAGAAATAGGGTCACGGCCCTGAAAGCGCTTCTGTGAAGTGCATAGAAGGCCTCGCAGATCTTCTGCTTAGAGGAGAGGAGCCTCTGCTTGAGGTGGGCACAAAGAGAGTCTGAGATTGCCAGCAACAAGGCACTGCAGCTGAGGGCAGAGGCAGGTTGGGGACAGTGCCATCGGGCCCCAAAGGCATCGCTACGTGGACTGAGGAGGGTGGAAATCCAGGGCTGCCTTTCCCTAGAAGTTGGAAGTTTCCCTGGTTCGACACCTAATTAGCCAAACCTAAGTAAAGATTTGGCCAAAGGAAAGTGGACCCAAGATTTCCAGGTCACTTACATCATACCTAGGCTACCAGATGCCCCCATATGTTTTGATGTAATTCTCAATTTGTATGAATACTGTATCCTTATCTCCATGTTATAGATGAGGAAACTGAGGCTCAAGAGACATTGAATAACTTATCCAAAATCTGAGAGGGTGGGCTCATTCACACAGTCCTGCTCAGCCAGCCTGGGGCTGCAAAAGCTAGATATTTTAAATCTTTAAAATAAAATGTGCTTGTGAACCATAATATACAGGAAAGTATAACTGAAAAATATATGGATCCTGCTTAAAAAGAATAACAACCTCAAGCCACTGATGCAGGAGAGTTGGAGGTTTCAATTCCGGTATTTCTTTTCTTTTTTTCTTTTTCTTTTTGAGATGGAGTCTTGCTCTGTCGCCAGGCTGGAGTGCAATGGCATGATCTCGGCTCACTGCAACCTCTGCCTCCCAGGTTCAAGCGATTCTCCTGCCTCAGCCTCCTGAGTAGCTGGGACTACAGGCGTACACCACCACATCCAGCTAATTTTTGTATTTTTAGTAGAGATGGGGTTTCACCATGTTGGCCAGGATGGTCTGGATCTCTTGACCTCATGATCTGCCCACCTTGGCCTCCCAAAGTGCAGGCATGAGCCACTGTGCCCAGTGAATTTCTGTATTTCTACTGAAAGCTATAATATGTTTCTTCCTTGAGCCTTGAAAGCACACACCCAACCCCAGAAGGCATTTAATTATAGAGCACTCCAGCGTTTCAGCTGAGCCCACCCCGGGTCCTGGTTTGCACACGTCATTAGGAGTCATCCTGCCTTCGACTTCCATAAATCATCCCGGGCCAAGCAGGGGCCCAGGCGAGAGGCGACGTGCAATTGGCACCGAATGCAATGAGATGCGGCTGGTCATTCATCAGAGAGCCGAGGACTGGCCCGACGCAAATGACGACTAAGAAAAACGGTTCTAGGGCCCCGAGGGTGAAGCAGGTAATCAAAGGGCAACATTGGATAAAGCAACTGTGCTGTCACTTCTGCTGTCAGGAAGCTCCAGGAAGAAGCCCTCAGAAACAGTAGGCCCCCCAAAACTCAAAACTCAACCACAAGAAATAGAAGAGGAGGCGAGGTCATATTGTACAACCACCTCCCACCGCAGCAGGGATGGTGAGCTTCAGTTATCACACAGCAGAAAGAACATTCAGCCAGTTCAAATCCAGGTAACACAACTCACACCTCACCTCCCACTGCACAGATGGGGAAATGGACTCACAGAATGGGAGGGCCTCGCTCAAGGCTATGCATCTATCATAGAGAGCAGTGTTGCTGGAATTCAAACCTGGGTAACTTCACTTCAGAACCACATTCCTAACTGGTTCACACCATCAGCTTTGGAAATAAAAACAACCCAATGTCCTCCCACAGTTAAGTGGCTTAAGTGGGCTCATTCATTGGTCATGAACTGGGCTCCTGGTCCGGGTCGAGCCACAGTGGCTGCAGCCTAGAGAGGCACGGAGCTCAGGGCTGTGCCTGGTCCGGGCTCACCTTGTGATTTTCAGAAGGAAGCTTGAAGGGAAATGAGAGAGCAGATCACATCTTAGCTGGGGCTTGTAAATCGACTTTTTGCCTCATCCAAGCATTCCAAAGGCACACTAAGGAAAATGATGACCTGTCTCAGCCCTTCTGCATTTAACTACTACTGTACATCCCTTGCAAGTGGGCCCCACCACAGAGGTCACCCAGCCGGTTCTTCTCAGCCTGGAAGCATGCCAGAACCACTGGGGAGCTGCCAAAAGTGTCCATCCCTGGACCATTCCAGACCAAATGAATGGAGTCTCCTGGCGGGGGACCCCAGCATTGCTATCTTTTAAAGCACACCCCTCCCAGGTGATTCTAATGCGCAGCCAGGGCTGAGAATCACCGGTCCAGACTGCATTCCTCTGCACAGATGGGGAAACTGAGACCCGGAGGAGTCAAAAGGCTTGCTCAGGTCTCGGTGCTTCTCAAGAGAGCTTGCTGCCATGGCTCCTGGTTGGGACAGACATGCTCCCTCTTTCCCAGGTGGGACATTGCTAGTGAGTGGCAGCGGGGGATGCTGGGGTACGGGGGCAACGTCGGATCGCAGGACTCCTCTGTCATTCAGGGCCCCTGGCTGTGCCATTTCTGGAGCTGGATGTACTCAGGGGCTTGTTTCCAGTTCAGAGGAAGCCCCAGGCTTGAGAGTTGGCAGATCCAGTGCCCGGTTTCCATGGCTACCACAGCTCAGGAAGGTTCTAGAAGTCTGGATGAACTGGCTTGGAGTGTGTATCCCCTTCCAGGTGACACATCAGATCTTCTTCCATTCACTCCCTGTAGGCAGTGGACAGAGGCAGGGGCAGGTGTGGGTGAGGGGCACGCCCTTTCCTAAAGAGGACTCACCTGCCTCATGCCTCAGCAGCCCCACAGAGACCCTGCAGGAGGCCATGTGGAGGACATCTCCCAGGAAGGTCTCCCTGAGCAGCTATCAGCAGAGACATGGGTGGGGAGGACAGCTGCTGTCTCCAGAATCTCCCTTTCAACGCAACCACCCTGACCCCAAGGCATCAACCTCAGGTCAGCAAATGCCACTCTGAGACAATGAGCAGTCCGGCCTTTGCAGGGCTGGCTGCTGCAAACAAGAGTCGGTGCCTACTGGGCCCTGGAGGGACCACAGCAGCTGAAACCACTGCCATGGCGCGCTCTCGCTGAGCTCCCACAAAGCCCACGGGGGAAGACACTTCACCAGAATCAACTCTAAAATAGGGGTTTCTTCGGGCACAGGTGGTCCTCCATATCCATGGGTTCCACATCCATGGATTCAACCAGCCAGGGATTAAAAATATTCAAAGAAAACTTAGTCTGTGTTCAACATGCACAGACTTTTCTTGTCAGTATTCCCTCAGCCACACAGTATGACAACTATTTACAAAGCATTTACATTGTATTAGGTATTACAGTAATTATAAGTATTTTAAGTAATAGAGATGATTTACAGCACACAGCGTGTAGGTTATATGCAAACGCTGTGCCATTTCCTATTAAGGACTTGAGCAACCTCGGATGCGGATCTCCTTAGGAGGTCCTGGAAACAATGCTGCATGGATACCGAGGATGACTCTATGTGCATTAGTGTTTGTTGCATAGAAATTGGGAGCTCAGGCTCTGGAACGAGACTGCCAGGTTCAAATCCCACCTCTGCCACTCACTAGCTGTGAGATCTGTTTTTACATCTGTGAGGAGGGTATGACGGTCATGTCTCCTTTGGAGTTGGTTGTGATGATGAAGTGGGTTGAGGTGTGCCTGGTGCCTATAACAGGGCCTGGAACATGGCAGGTATCTACCCCATGCTGGTTGTGAGGAGCCATATCTCCGCGTGGAGGATGAAGGGAGAGAATAAATATTGCTTTTTTTTTTTTTTTTTTTTTTTTTTTTGAGATGGAGTCTTGCTCTGTCACCCAGGCTGGAGTGCAGTGGCGCAATTTCAGCTCACTGCAACCTTCACCTCCCAAGTTCAAGCTATTTTCCTGCCTCACCCTCCCAAGCAGCTGGGACTACAGGTGTGTGCCACCGTGCCTGGCTAATTTTTGTATTTTCAGTAGAGATGGGGTTTCACTGTTTGGCCAGGCTGGTCTTAAACTCCTCACCTCAGGTGAGCCACCCATCTTGGCCTCCCAAAGTGCTGGGATTACAGGCGTGAGCTACAGCACCTGACCAAATATTACATTTGGTTTTCCAGTCACAAGTACCATGATGGTAGAGCAAACACAAACAATTCTGTGCTCACTGCAAAGCTGTGCTGTGAGCTCCGAGGGGTACTAGATTTTGGTCTCACTGGTCAGGGCAGAATGGCTGAGCCCATGGGAAGCCTCGGGTTGTAAGGTGCTTCCAGGAGTGGCAGGAGCAGTGGACAGTCACCCTCACGCTGAAGAACTCTGACCACAGCCGGGATTTCCCTGGGATGTGGCCTGCTTATCTGAGTGACCTGAGACCTTGACACCTGAGCAAGTAGCTGGTCCAGGAAGAGCCAGGCAACGTCCCAGGAGCAGTTCCAGCTCCCCATCCATTGCTGGACTCTTCCACGCTGAGGGAGGATCCCAGGGGATGAGAGGTGTCCGGCGGGAATGTTTGGTTGCCTGTCATAGGCTTGACGACGTGTCATCCTCCTGGGCTCCCTGACAGACTCCTCAGTAAATCCGCATTGCTCAGTCCTGCCGTGCAAGTGGATTCTGTTCAGGAACTCAGAAAGAAGCCAAGAGCCGCCTCCCAGTCGGGCGGTGGGCTGGGGGAGGAGCCTGAGGCCCTGGGACAAATGGCGTCCGGGATATATATACACACATGCGTGTCTGTGTATGTAGATGGTGGCACATGTTCTGTGCACATACGGGGGAAAGGATGAATGCCGTGAGACAGTGCAGATAAAGTAACAGAATGCAAAGTTAGAGTTGGCTTCCAGCTGACGGACCCTGCCAGCATCAAAAAGCAGGAGGGCTTCGACGTGGGGAAAGCTTCCTGGGAGGCTGGGGGTTGAGGAGATGCTGACTGTGTTTCGGGAGGAGCCACCGGGTGGGTAAGTTGGCAGGCAGAGCTGGAGAGAGGAGAAGGAGGGGACACTCAAGAGGGTGGAAAGCTTCCATGCCAAGGTAGAGAGTTTGGATTTTACCCTGCAGATAAGAGGGGGCGGATATAAGAAGTATTTTTGCACACAGGAGTGATATAAAAAGTGCTGCATTTCTAAAGAAAGAGCAGTCTGACGGCCGGTGCTGGGAGGTGAGGAAACGGGGCCAGGGAAAGCTGTGATAAGGGTGTGGCCAGAGGGCCGCCTGTGAAGGCAGAGAAGGCTCAGCTACTGCGTCAGGCACGCAAGGCAGCAGAGTGGCTCTCTGATCCCATTTGGAAAAAAGCCCCCGAAGGAACCTAGTAACTAGAAACAGCAGCCCCCTGCTCTGCCCCCAGCATGCTGGTCAAGCAGGAGAGTGATGACAGCCCAGAGGAAATGCACACTTGAGAGATCCCAGGGCGGCTGCCCCAGCTCAGATCCCAGTGGCTGGAAGACAAGCCTGCAGGGTGGAGGCTGTCAGAGCCCAGAGCACAGGGGCCGCATGCAGGGAAAGCTAATCCCAGAGCGGCCGGCCAGGGCCTGCTGCAGTGCACGTGACAGTGATGGACGGGGACAGAGGATGGGCCCTCCCATCTCCTCAGAACCCCAGGAATTGTGTCTTTCAAAACAACTGCCTGAAAAGATGCAAACCTTAACTCCGTGTTTCCTACACAATGAAAAACAAATAACGTTGCGGGTCGGGTAACACATGCCTGGTCCTCTACCGCACAGAAGTCAGCTTTCACTGAGTTGGTCCAATCTGACACTTACTTATCAAACACCTTCTAGGTGCCAGGCCCTACCTCAGGTGTTGGGGCTATGCCGGGAAATAAGACAGAGTCCTTGGGGGAGTTGGACCCACAGAAAGGGGCAGGCATGGCATGCAATGGGCGACTCTGCAGAAGAAGTCTGCGGGGAGTGTGCCTGGCTTGTAAACTGCCTATCGAACCATCTCACCTGTAGATGGTAAGCACCATGAGGGCAGGAGAAGGGTTGTCCTCCTGTCCCCTCCAGCTCCTGCATCCATGGCAGTGCCCAGCCTGGAGCGGCCCTCGGGGCATGCTCATCAAATGGGCAGATGGATGTCAGACTCCAGGGTGGGAAAGGACCCAGGGAATTTGCTGGACTCCAACATCCTGGCTCCAAGTAACACACAACTCATGGTCTCCTCTGTCTCCTCCCAACCCTGCCCTATGGCTCTGAGAGGCCTTTGAAAGGCAGGAGCCTAGACCTTCACCTCACCCCAGCTTCTCTCCCAGCTGCCCTAGACTGTAATTAGTAATCATCATTCTAAACGTTTTTATAGCACTTCAGCATTCACAAACCACTTTTCACCCATTATCTCCCTGGGAGCCCACAGAAACTCTAAGGAGGGACTCAGAATGAACTTTCCTGGAGTAGATGCGATTTTACCTGTTCCAGGAGGGAAGGCACCTGACATTTTGCACGTGTAATTAACTTAAGTATCTCAGCAACAAGGCAAGGGAGCGATTATAATTCCTGTTTTACAGATGAGAAACTGATATTCAGGGAGGTTACAAACGTGGCCCAAGGACTACAGCTAAAGGGTGGTAGAGTTGGGATTCGAACCTGCTTCTGACTCCAAGTCCAGTAATAACAACAGGAACGAGGACAGAAACGATGACAGCAATGAGCCCTGAGTGTGAACTCTGGGCCAAGTGCAGAGCCTGGCACCTCACGTGTGCTACTAATTGTGTTCATTGCTAACAAGGGGAAGGGGGATGCAGATTAGGTAGACAGACTCAGGGAGGAGGCTTCTGTGGCAGGGGCGGCTGGGGACAGGTGAGCATTAGTGCCTGGACCTCACCCCACTAGCACAGGTGCAAGCAGATGGAGAGAATGATAGAAAGGAGGCAGAATCCACAGGGCTGGGTGAGGGGGAGGGAGCGGGGGGGGGGGGGGGGAGAAGGCTGGCCTGGTGCCAGGCATGATCCATGAGTAGGGAATATGGGAGGCTGTGTGGTCACTCCTAACCTGCCCCCTCCCACCTTCTTCTCTTCCTCCCAATGGCTCCAGCCTGCAGACTTAGGCCACACACATTGAGAGCTGTGATGGTTAATATTGAGTGTCAACTTGATTGGGTTGAAGGATGCAAACTATTGATCCTGGGTGTGTCTGTGAGGGTGCTGCCAAAGGAGATAAACATTTGAGTCAGTGGGCTGGGAAAGGCAGGCCCACCCTCTATCTGGGTGGGCGCCATCTAATCAGCGGCCAGTGCTGCTAGAATAAAGCAGGCAGGAGAAGGTGGAAGAGCAGACTTGCTGAGTCTTCCAGCCTTCATCTTTCTCCCATGCTGGATGCTTCCTGCTCTTAGACACCAAACTCCAAATTCTTCAGCTTTTGGACTCTTGGACCTACACCAGTGGTTTGCCAGGGGCTCTCAGGTCTTGGGCCACAGATTGAAGTCTGCACTGCCGGCTTCCCTGCTTTTGAGGTTTTGGGACTTGGACTGGCTTCCTGGCTCCTCAGTTTGTAGACGGCCTATTGTGGGTCTTCACCTCCTAATCGTGTGAGTCAATACTCCTTAATAAACTCCCCTTCATATATGTGTCTATCCTATTAGTTCTGCCCCTTTAGAGAACCCTGACTAATACAAGAGCCAAGAGTCAAATGGAAAGCAAAATCATCCATTTCTCATTAAACTGCAGGAGCTGATGTCTTAGGCTTGAGGCCAAAAGTGGGGGCTCCTGGACCCTCCCCATATCCAGCCCTGGAAGCCTACCTTAGGGAGAACTGGGACAGGCACAGCACATTCCCAGCCTGCCTCACACCCAGGGCCAGCAGGAGCAGAGAGCAGGAAAAGCCAAATGAGTGCGTTTGTTGAAGGCTGAGCAGGGATAGAGAACCCTCCTGGCCTGGCCCCGAGCATGAGCCACTGAGAAGCCCCAATCCCTGGCTGCAGTGCTGAGGACTCAGGGCAGGCCTGGAGCAGCAGGCCAGGTCTTCTTCCATCAGAGTGGCCAGCCGCCTCTCTCAGGGAGGAAGGAGGAGGGGCTCCTGGGCTGGGGACCGAGATTAAGTTCCGCGTGGATGTGGGGAGAGGGGTATCCACTTGCATAATACGAAGCAGCTTTATGGATGAAGATGCCAAGTCCAGCTGCAGCTCTGACTTTCAGTTGCCCATGGAACATCCAAGTGGGAACAGGAAGGTGCATTACTACAGAACAGCAGGTCAGAAGGTCTGGAGCTCAGCAGGGAGGTCCCAGCGGGCACCACGTGCCAGGGCAAGGGTGGAATCCTGGGAAGGAGCACTTGGATGGCAAGTGCACAGCTCGGGAGGAAGCCTGGGAATTCCCTGACCAGGAAGGGGAGTGGGAGAGGTTTGGGGGGCGGGGGCAGGAGGTTCTCAGCAGTGGCCATGTACCAAGTAGGAGAGGACCAGGAAGCTGCCTTTGGGTTTGCCAAGATGTTGGTCTTGGCCACTCGGGTGGGGAGGGAGAGGCCAGCAAAGGAGTGGAGACAGACTTCACTGAGTGGGGAAGAGCTGGGACCAGCTGATGGAGGGCCTTCTGAGATGGGCAGAGGGGAGAAAAGTGGGGAAGAGCTGGGACCAGCTGATGGAGGGCCTTCTGAGATGGGCAGAGGGGAGGGATATGGCACGCGGTGAGGGGAGAGCCGCATCCCCTGAAGCGGCAAGGAGGTGTGGTGGGGAGTGAGCTCTAGTGGGGAGGGCTGTTGGGGGACCCCCCAGGCCCCAGGCTCCCCGACTCTCTTTGCAAAGAACCATTCCAGGCAGGGAGGCATGGGGAACCCTGAAGCTTGTGTGGGAACTGGTGACCGTATGTTCTGAGAACTAGAAGATAAACTTGAGGCAAGGCCACAGGGCCTCGGGACCAATGGTCGCCCTGTCGGGAGGATGCTACCAGTGGACAAGGGCTGGCAGAAGCAGCCAGCCTGACCCCAGGAAATGCCGAGAGGAGGATGGCTGCGTCCCATGGGCAGATCCTGTCCTTTCACCAAGCATAACACTGGGTTTCTATGGTAACCTGCTTCTCCCACCAATGTGAGCTTCCACCCAGCACCGCCTGAGCACGACCCTGTGGTCACAGAAATGCCCAGGCATGGCCCTGGCTCTGGGGGGCCCACGGTCTGGTAGGGGAGACAGACACCTACACCAGGGTTTGGGAGCGAAGACAGGGTTGGGGAAGCACTGAGCCAGGCCCAGGACCCACCCTTAGGAGCGGGGGTTGAGCTAGAGTTCACTAGGTGATGTAAGTTCGGAAGGGGGTCTTAAGGACTGGGGAGGGCTGGGAGGAGATGCAGACCCAGGGCAAGCTCTCAGCCATGCAGAGAAACCTGAGGCCTCACGGGGAAGGCTGTGACTGTGGGCAGAGAGGGGCTCCTGCGGGCGTCGGCAGCTGAGTCTGCCGTGGGGAAAGTGGAGTCACACACAGATCCATGCAGACGACATGATAGCTGGAAGGAGGGGCTCCAGGGGATCTTCCTTTCGCCCAGTGTGTCTTTCAATAAGGTTTAGATTTTTATAATGAGCACATATTAATCTTGTGACCTAAACACTCATAATAGTCAGAAAATGGAGACAACCCAAATGTTCACCAGCTGAGGAATGGAGAACCTACATGTGGCTCTATCCAGGGGAACAGTATTCGGCCATGAGAAGGAATGACGCACTGTCACCTGCTACGGCGGGGACCGACCTTGAAAACAGGACACTAGGTGGAAGGAAACAGATACGAAGGCCACGTGGTGCGTGATTCTGTTCACATGAAGTGTCCAGAGCAGGCAGATCCACAGAGACGGAAGGTGGGCCGCTGGATGTCAGTTACCCCAGAGCCGGGAGGGAACAGACAGGGACGGCCTCAAGGGTCTCAAGGGGACAGTGTTTCTTCTTAGGATGATGAAAATGTTCTGAAATTAGTGGTGATGGTTGCACAACACTATGAAGGCGCTAAAAGCCACTCCGCTGTGCACTTTAAAGTGGTTCAAATGGTGAATTTTATGTCATGTGAATTTTGCCTCAATTTTTTTTTAAAAGGGCAGATGACCCAGCACAGGACCTGTGTCCCCGGGCCCACAGACCATATTTTTAAGCCAAATGACAAGCACAATAAAGTGGTTGAAATAAACCAGGCTGTAAGTTCAAAAGCTGCCCCCAGGCCCACCCTGCCTGCATGACCACCCATCCTTCCAGCTGTTTCCCACACAAAGAGAAAACCTGAACTCTGGCCCCAGGGGGAGCCAAAGTGGCTCTGCAGCTCATCCATATTCAATCATTCACTGACCATTCATCCAATCAGCAAATATTTCATGACTGCTTTCCATGAGCCCATGTTTCTGGTGAAATACATGGAAGGTCCTACTCTTACGGTGCCTACTGTGGAAGGGGAAGACAGGGAGCAGATGCATGCTTGTCAGATGGTGGTGACCACAAAGCAGGAGATGGAGGTGGCAGAGAATGATTGGCGGGTGCAGTCTCCCCTGGAGCCAGCTGTGCCTGGAGGCCAAAGGACGGGCCATGGGAGAGAGACTGCGGAATCAGGGCCCAGAAGCAGGTCTTATGGCAACAGCTCAGAGGGTCATGTGTCCAAAGCCTCCAGGCCTTGCTCCTTTTCCAGCCCATCTCTGACACTGACCACTCCCCACTTCGACCACACTCAACTCCCTCCTCTCCCCCATGCTCCTTTGTTCCCTCTGCCTGGAGCTTACTCTCTTGCTTTGTGTCTCTGCCCTCTGCTTGACGACTCCTACCCAGTGATATGGCTTGGGTATCCCCAAGGTTCCCCCATGCTGTTCTGGTGATAGTGAGGGAGTTCTCATGAGATCTGATGGTTTGAAAGTGGGAGTAACCCTGCTCTCCCTCTGTCTCTCTCTCTCTCCTACCGCCATGTAAGATGTGCCTTACTTCCCCTTCTCCTTCTGCCATGATTGTAAGTTTCCTGAGGCCTTCCCAGCCATGCAGAACTATGAGTCAATTAAACCTCTTTCCTTTTTAAGTTACCCAGTCTCAGGTAGTATCTTTGCAGCAGTGTGAGAACAGACTAATATACCCATTCTTCACGCCTCAGCTCAGACATGGCCTCTTCCAGGAAACCTTCCTCAAATGCACTGCCAATCTCCTCCCCAACACCTGCCTGGGTCCCTCCCCTGGGGTCCCAGAACCCCCATGTGTCCTGCCACTGATATGTCCTGAGTCAACGAGCTCTACTGCACAGGAGACCTGTCTCACTCACTTGAGTACCAGTTACAGCTTCCTAGAGGCCTCTGCAAATATGGAGCTCACATTAATGCATGCAACTTGCAATATATTAAGGAACATAATGTTTATGGTCATCTATAAAGAGTAAATGTTCATAATACACCTGAAAATTTAATTCAGATAGAGCTCATTAAGGCAAAAATAAAAATCTTTCACAAAATTACTTGGAAACAGTATCCATTTTCTATTCACTGAGTGTCTACCACACACAGGATCCCGGATTAAAAACTGCAAGGTAATCTTATAAGGTCAAAGGCAAAAACTGTAAACAAAACCCTTTCATGGGCTAGCTCTCGCTCTTCCCCTCTCATACACACACACACACACACACACACACACACACACACCCACCCATACACAGACACACACTCACCCACACATTGAAGCTACCTCAGACAGCAGCAGCTGGGTTCCAGGCCACCAAGGGAGTTCATGGAGCAGATGATGAAAGACCTTTGTTTGCTCTGACCAACTGCTTATGGAAACCAGCCGGCAGATCTGCGTGCTGACAGGGATGGGCAGGGAGAAGTCATGGTTTCCCATGAGGCTCTGGAGGAAGAAGGACAGGCACCGGGATGAGCTGAAGGCATGAACACCCTGCATGTTTCCCGGTGATAAAACATCTCCCTGGGGCCAGCTGCCATTCTACTGTGGACAGCACCTTCTACTGTCACTTCCAAAGGTGCAGTGACTTCCGGCACACAGACACAATTCGTAACAGGGGAACCTCCAAATGAACACGTCAAATGCTTTTTTAAAAACTTTCTTGTTTTTCCCTACTACAGATGTTTTATGTGTGCCTTACAGATATTTGGAGAAAGAGATAAAAACAAAAAATAAGTCAACCTTCCCAGTGTTTTGTATGCTTTCAACAAAATTGAGATAACATTTCTGGGGGGTTTTGAGTTCATATTATAAGATTTCTCCAAAGCATCATCTTTGCAGCAGTGATTGCTAACAACTGCATAATTTTCCCACTCATCATTGCACAGCTACCTCCTAACACTGTCCCTGATACCCACAGTAGGCATTCAGTAAATACGAGCTGAACAAATGTGAAAAGGCCACCATTTCATGGAGTGAATATATCATTTATTCACCCATCTCCTGGCAGCTGGACATTCAGATTGTTTCTAAGAACTCACTATTATAAATCATACCATGATAAATTGTGCATTTAGTTAGATCTGTGTCTCAGTGACCAATCAAGAACCCCCAGAGAAGCTAGTACCAGTCAGTTTTCAAAGGTGTGAATATTTTTCAGGCTCTGATGCGCCTGTCAGCAGACATTTTTTTTTTCAAGCCCATATCTGCATCCCTTTGAAGGCGGGAAGTTATGTAAATATTCCTTTATCCCAAACCCAACAACCAAGGTAGCCAGAATTTACATTTTGTTTTGCAAAAGCGAGCACATTCTCCTTTAGGAATAACATTAAATTTCCTTGACTTTTATGCTCAATATGAAATATGCACTTCTATAAACCCAAGAGAACTGACTCTGAAGTGAATTGTGTTTTAATAACAGCGACTTGTGCCGGAAACAAAAGGACAGAAGGAAAGGGGAAAGGAAATGTATAATTTACTTCTTACAAGCAGAAAAAATAAAAGTGATAAACTCTAGGAAATGCAGCATTTATGAATCAAGCACGCCCTGAGTAAATACAGCGGCAGTGAACTCCAGGCTGCCCAGAGCTCTGTGAGCACCAGCCCTAAAAGGCACTTGTGAAATTCCCCATCTGTGTGCACCACCAAATAGATAGGAGAGAGTCAGAAGTTCAAGTGCTTGGTCCAATTATCTCATTCTGCAATGATCTAATAAAGGGCAATTAAGCATTGAAGATGCTAAACCATTAAGGTCTGTTGTGACAATAACCAGCTTTAAATATTAGCTGCCCCACAGTAAGCAAATTTTATTGGGCTCTACTAGAGATGCCAAGTTTGACGTGGCTTTTACTTGATAGGTTTATATCCTCGTGAATGTTTACGGCCTTTAAATTGTGCTCCTGTATCTAACAGGATGCAGGTGATACTTCCAGGCATGGTGACAACCAGGTGTTGATAGAGAAAACACTGGGCTCATGACAGAGGCTGTTCTGTGTGGTGGAGAGTGTGGGTGCACAGCGCTGAGAATCGGGGAGCCTGGACTCAGTGTCCTGTGGCTGCCTTCCCATTGACGTCTCTCTGGGCCTCAGATTCCTCCTCTGTTCAACGAGGATGTTAGATCGGATGGTCTCTGAACACCTTCCATTTCAACCAATTATAAGAGGTAACATTACCCACTGAGTGTCTTTATGTGTCGGGTGCTATTTGGACAGCTCTACAGGGATTAACCCTGACCTCTGGCCCCCCCATCCTTGCTTGACTTCCTATCCTTGCAGGCTGACTCTAGCTTCTGGTATTGGCTCAATCCACCACCAGACTTTTTTGAACCCCTTTCTTATGTTCAGCTGACCACCTCATAAAGTTGCTAGAAGAATCAAAGTGTTCAGGTTTTCTGAATCTTGAAACACTAGACAATTTTAACAACTTTAATCAATGTGTCTGAGCAGTGCCTCCGGTGTCTCAGTGTAGGCATGTGTGCAGCAGCTCTGCACAGAGCGGGCATGCAGCAAGCGCCTCTGGGGCCCTGCCCACCCTGGGTGGGTCTGCTCATCACCCTCCAGCTCTCTCCAGAGCCCAATCCCCCTCCATGAGTGAAATATACATGTTACAATTTACAGTGTTGCATTCAACTCCAGTGCCTGTCTCCCCTGCGAGCACGTGAGCACCATGAAGGCAGGGACCATGCTTAGATTCACCTCTGCTGTCCATGATGCCCAGCATGGGCCTGGCAGGTGCTCCTCCAAATGTTGAAAGACATAAGTGGAAGAAGAGTGGTGGGAAGCGGAGAGGCAAAGGGGTAAAGGGATACAGAAGGAAAGAAGGGAGGGATAGTTCTGGCCAGGAGTGCACAAATGCCTTGTGCATAAACGAGCAAACAGTTCAGGTCCAGCTGGTAAAGCTCACATGAAAGTGGGAGTGCCTAAATCTGTCTCAGTGAGACTAGGATGAAAGAGCCTTATCCCGGATTCTGCAGGTCACCGCAATCCATCTCTGTCGGGATCCGTTGAAAAGGAACTCCCCAAGATTGGGGCTGAGCTGAAAAACACCCCCTGGAATGAGTCCCTGCAGACTCAAAGTCCAGGCTACTTGGCTGGTGTGTTCCCATGACCTCATGGGTTTGTATTCAGGGCAAAGGAAAGAGAACCAAGAGGCAGCCCCCAAACACTGATGCACAGGTGCAAGGGACACCTAGCAAGCGTCAGTTAGGGAATCTAGGAGTGGTGTTGGCTTCCCATGTAGAAGAACACATCTTTGCATTTGAACAGAGCTTTACGGTTTGCAAAAACTTTTCACTGTCAGCCTCTCGGGGCGAAGACAAAGTGATTTACCAGGATTCTCATCTCACAGAAGAGACAAAGGAAGTTTAAAAACATAGAGCAATTTTCCCCAAGGTCGTGCAGCCCTGGAGAGGCCGAGCTGATCTAGAAACCTGCCCTCTGCACTTCGAGTCTGCCATGTTTCCACTCTCCAAATACAGGCTCTGCGCTGCTGTTTTCCTCCCGTCCTTCCACGCGCCAGCCATCAGCAGCCCCTGTGATGTCTGATGGGGAGGCCCACTCCACTCTCAATGCAGGGAGAGCCCTCTCGTTCACCTCTGCCTCCTCCAGGAAGGTTTCTGAGGAGCCTCAGGTTTGCACAACCCTCCCTCCCATCCTCCCGGTGGATCCAGGCTCTCCTTTAGGCTTTGACACAGAAATCACCACCCCGGGGTGTCACTGTCTCATCCAATGTCCCTTCCTCCTTCTGTTCATTGATTCAAGAAAATCAGCAGAGCACAAAGAGAAGGGGAAAGTGAGGCTGGAAAGGGGAGCCAAATTGTGCAAACCACACAGAAGAGCAGAGGAGAAGCCAGGCAATGTCCCCAGCTCAGTAAGTATTTACAGAGAGTTGTCACCCGACCCCGAAATGCTAAGCTCTTCCCAATGCTACCCCCACACCCTGTCCCCACCAACTGTCTCTAATTTCCACGCAATGTTTGGCCTCCTGCCCCTCCTCTCAGTTGAGGAAGGCAGGTGTAACTCACTAACCTGCCAGGTGTAAACTCACAGGCTGGCTGTCTTCACAGGCAGGTGAACCATGCACACAGTTCCTGGCTGAATGCCCCACAGAGCAGAAGCATGTCGCATTTCCACTCTGGCACACTGTTTCCTTGGTCCATTTATGGAGCATGCATCTGAGTAGCTAGGCTGGGCTCCGTAAAGAATCCAGCCATCAGAGAGGGAGGCAGGCAGGCGACAGCTTGTCTGGGCACCCAGGTCCTGAATCTGAGGTGGCCAGGTGATCATCTACCTGGAGAAGGAAGGCATCAGACTGTGGGGGGGACATTATAGTGTTTGTTTGTTTTGGAGACTGGCTGGAGTGCAGTGGCTCCATCACAGTTCACTGCAACCTCGACCTCCCAGGCTCAATTGATCCTCCTGCCTCAGCCTCCTGAATAGCTGCAACTACAGGAGCATGCCACCATGCCCAGCTATTTCGTTTTTATTTTTTTTTATAGAGATGGAGTCCCCCTATCTTGCTCTGGCTGGTCTTGAACTCTTGGGCTCAGCAATTCTCTTACCTCAGCCTCCAAAAGTGCTGAGATAACAGGTGTGAGTCACTGCACCCGGTTGCATTACGGTATTTAAAAAGCAAGAGAGCTGGATTTCAATCCCAGATCTGCAGAAATAGAAGGTATCTTTTTTGAATGTCAGTTTCCTTCTGCACAGAGGATAATATTACTAGTTAGCTTCACAAATTGTTATAGGGTTTAAATGAGATAGTGCATTTTTAATGGTGGTGCAGCTCCTGGCATACAGCAGGCACTCAATAAATGATGGAAACCATATTATCATTAATATTAAAGATCATCATTTTCTCTCTGCCTTATAGTTTTTGTGAACAAATTTCTCCTCAGAAGAGTTGCCCCCAGCACCAGGGATCAGGACCCTGACGCCAGAGCCCTGGACGGGAGCCGGGTGCTGTCTTGTGCATCCTAAGCAATCCCAGTGAGCCTCCTCTCTGCCGCTGGATCTTCTCTTCCATGCGATGTCTTAGCTGCCCTCGTCTCTCACAGAGGGTGGAGGAAGGAGCAGATGCTGGGATGCGTGTGAAAACACTTTGTCAAGAGTGCTTTTGAAAATTAGCTTCATGGAACACAAGCGCAGTGTTTGCTTATTACCACCCCACTTAGAAACTCTGCAAGGCTCCCTCCTGATTCTGGGAAAAGATCCAAGGTCCCGAGTCTGCCACTCACGGAACTTTGTGATGGGGCTTTTCCTACTTCTCCAGCCTCTGTGAATGGCAGCTCCTGCCTCCACCTCCCATCCCTTCTCCTATATTCCCCATCTGCTGTGGGGTTGACCCCTGACCCTGACTCTGGGCTCTCCTGGCACACACTGGGACACACCAGACTCCACGCCAGTTACCTGCTCATGTGGCTGGAGTCCCCGAGTGCTGGAGCTATGTGGCTCATCCCCGTGTCCCTGACACCAGCACTCAGCCAGCACAGACCCTCTAATGTCTGCTACTAAGTGAGCTGGGGGTAAGAGGCATGCTCAGCAGGAGTTGTTTTGACTACAATCACGCCTCCCTGTGGGGCTCGGGTGCCCATGGGAAATGGGTTGGGCATAGCAAGGTCTTCTCTGGCCCAGAACCCCTCGAAGGATGCTGTTCCCAAGACCTGCACTGACGCAGCCCTGGGAGGCATGGGAGTGAGCCAGGGATGGTGAAGTGCCCTCCAGAATGGAATAAAAGCCAATGTGAGGGTCCTGGTGACAAGTCGGGTGGTGGGGAGGGTTGGGAGGAGGAGGTCAGGAAAGGAGGAGAGGGGAAGAGGAGAGGGAAGGAAGACATGACAGAGAGGAGAGTAGAAGCAGGAAGAGAGAGAAGGGTGTCTGTGAGCGAGAACCACCTCCCTACTTTTTTCTTCTACAACTGGAGCAGCAGCATGGTGTAGGGTTAAGGACACAGGTTTAGACGCCCTCCCGCTCTAACACAGCCCCTGGCAATTCACGTCGCCTCTCTGCACCTTGGTCTCCTCATCTGTAAGAAGGGGTGAGCACCTCGCTGGATGGCTGTGGAGAGGAGACGGCCAAAGCAAGGTGGATGGTGTTTGGCGGCGACACAGGTGCCATGGCTGCTCTGAAACTCCATGACTGCCCACCCACATTGGCTCTTTCCAGGTCCTCACTATCGTTACTCTCTTCCTGCTCAGAGAGCATCACCTGCAAATTCCTCTGCAAGCTTCCTTATATTGGAAAACTCAGCGCAGAGTTTAGCCTTTTAAATAAATCAAGCTCCATTCCTCCACAAAAGGACTTTGTGTGGCTTGTCATCCCTGCAGGAGAAGCTCCAGGCTCGCTGGTCTGGCTCAAGCGTCCTCCACCGTCTGGCCCCTGTCTACCTTTCCTCTGCGTCCTGCCGCTCCTCCCTGCACCCTCCTCCTGGCCACACTGACCCCTGGCATGTTGTTCACCCATGCTTTTTCCTCAACTCCAAACCACCTGCCCCAGGCCAGCTACAGGCCCTGCACACTTGCCATAGCCAGGCTGGAGCACAAGCCTCCCTTCCATGTGTGTCTGGATATCCTGGCCCATGAGCTCCTAAAGCCTGGAACCAGGGTTTACTTGTAAATAACAGCAGCAGTAACAATAATAATGCCATTTATAATAACAATGCCAATAGCTATTATCGTGTACTCACTTTTATGGGCCAAGAACCAGGCAAAGTGTCTTCCCAGAGCCTGAGAGGCAACCCGGTATAGGCTTATGCACATATATGTGACCCTAAACTGCCTGGGTTCAAATCCCAGCTCCCTACATTTCTGGCTGGGTGACCCCAAGCAAGTTACTTAGCCGCTCTATGCTTCAGTTTCTCCAGCTGCAAAACATGTGTGCAGATACAGTTGTCATGAAGACTAAATGAGTTAAAATATGGAAACTGCTTAGAACAGCACTTGACACATAGGAAGCTCTAGGTTCATAATTGCTGCAGTTAAGGTGGCCTTATTTTTTCTTCTACAGGAGGAGCAGTTCTCACAGGTCCGTAAAGGAAAACCCACACAAGCGATGATGCCACTGCCACTCCTGGAAGGCTGCCCTGGCCTCTGTAAACCGGGGGATGCAGTTCGACATGGACACAGACAGAGTCAGGGAGCTGGAACTGAGCCAACGTCCTTGGAGGGCTATCCCCTCAGTAACAGGGGAATTAGAAGATAGAGAGGAAGTTTGTCCTGGCTTGAGTTCTAGGTGAGAAGAAAAAAGCCATCCTTAAGAAGATGTAATCATAGCCCTATATCTCATGGGAATTTGGGGTTGAACTCCCTTGAGCCCGTGATATACTCGGGGCTGAAGTTGAGACACACAGGATTCCTATAGATAAAGCCCCAGGGCTAGGCACAGTGGTTCACACCTGTAATCCCAGCACTTTGGGAGGTTAAGGCAGGGGGATCACGAGGTCAGGATTTCGAGACCAGCCTGGCCAACATAGTGAAACCTCGTCTCTACTAAAAATACAAAAATGAGCTGGGTGTGGTGGTGTGCACCTATAGTCCCAGCTACTCAGGAGGCTGAGGCAGGAGAATCGATTGAACCTGGGAGGTGGAGGTTGCAGTGAGCCGAGATTGCGCCATTGCACTCCAGCCTGGGAGACAGAGTGAGACTGTCTCGAAAAAAAAAAAAAAAAAGCCCCAGAAGCCAACATTACAAAACGTCCAAGAAAGCAATCCTTCATGAATGAAGGCATAAGATGTATTTGTCAGGAAGGTTAAGTTTCCCTAAGAGCATCAAACAGTAGAACTATTGAATAGAGACCATAAAGTGGATTCTTAAAACAACTAAGATAATGTCTAACTAACTCGGATATAGCACTTATGATGGGACAGTACAACTCTAAGAGCTTTATCTGTATTGACTTATTTAACCTCAAAATAATTTTAGGTTATTTTGGTAGGTAGGTGGAAGGAGCCCACTTTGGTAGTAGGTGGAACTCCCACTGTAAAGATGATGAAACCAAAGTACAGAAAGATCACACGGCCTGGATTTAATCCCCAGCAGTCTGGCTACAGAGTCTTCATGCTGCAGGGAAAAAAAAAAAAAAAAAATGAGCTTCAGGATTTATCTAATGAAATTACCTAGAATATAGCTTAGAAAGACAGAAAGAGGATGGGTGCGGTGGCTCACGCCTGTAATCCCAGCACTTTGGGAGGCCGAGGCGGGTGGATCACCTGAGGTCAGGAGTTCGAGACCAGCCTGGCCAACATAGTGAAACCCTGTCTCTACTAAAAATACAAAAATTAGCCAGGTGTGGTGGTGTGCACCTGTAATCCCAGCTACTCGGGAGGCTGATGCAGGAGAATTGTTTGAATCCAGGAGGCGGAGGTTGCAGTAAGCCGAGATTGCGCCATTGCACTCCAGCCTGGGCAACAATGGTGAGACGCCATCTCAAAAACAAAACAAAACAAAACAAGAAAGACAGACAGAGTTAGTTATAAGTTAGATATAGAGGTTATGAGCCACAAAGGAAAAAACTGAGTCAATCTAAAACCGTTAATATGAATTTCAGAAGGAAAGAGAAGGGGTTGAAGGTGTAATATTCAAATATATAATAACAATTTTTCAGAAATGCTGAAAGATACAAATTCTCAGATTTAGAAATCATAAGCCCCAAGGAGGATAGATAAAAATGAATATATGTCTTATAGCAAAACTCCAGAATCACAAAGACAAATAGAAGATGCTAAAAGCAACCAGAGAAAGAGAAATAGATTACCTAAAAGTACATAGCAGTTACACCAATAACGGGCTTCTCGATGAAAGCCAGAAGACAGTGGAATAGCACTGTCATATTACAAGAAGAAATATAGAGAATCTAGAATTCTATATTCAGCTAAATGATCACCTAACCATAAAAACAAAATAATGACATTCTTAGGCAAAGACTGAGAGGTTTTTACTGCTAAATGCCTTGCTAAAAGAATACTCGTAAGGAATGTGCTCCAGGGAGAACTAAACTAAACTCAAAAGAAAAAAAAAAATACAAGAAAGAATGGCAAGTAAAGAAACTGGTAAATCTAAAAATGTATTAATTACATAAAATAATAATAGTGGCTAATGTGAAAAGTCTAAAAATACAGTGAAAGTCTATTCCTGAGAAATATGAAAGATGCCAGGGGAGGTAGGAAAGTTAAAGCCTTCTTAGGATTCTCTGTGCGTGGGGAAGTTGGAGATGCCAAGCCAAGAATGCACATTGAAACGTTGAAGGGTAGCCACTAAAATAATAGAAATATCATGCATACCTGCGGTGAAAAGTAGACTAGAGAAAACTTAATCAGTTTTGTATAAAGCAAGAAAAGTGAAAAATTACAAGCATAGCAAAGGCAGGGTAAACAGTAAGCACACAATAAGATGATGGATAAATATATACATATATTTATCAGCTATAATATATATTATGATATACATATATCAGTTATCATAATCATTGTAATGGACTAAACTTTCCATTTAAAAGGTAAGGATTGTTCTCAGCTTAAAAAATCTAAAATACAGCTATATGCTGTTAACAGAGACATACTAAAAATAAAAAGACACAGAAGGATTGACTGTAAAATTATGGGAAAATGTGTACCAAACAAATACTAGCCCAAGAAACTCAGAATAGCCATATTGACATTAAACAAAATAGAATCAAAAGCACAAAGCATTATTAAAGATCATAAAGGTTACTGCCTAATTGTAAAACAAAGATTCATAGTATAATAGAAAAATACTAGACTTATATGCACTAAATATTAATAATATAGCCTCAAAATGTATAAGGCAAAAACTAAGAAAATTAGAAAGAGAATTGTCATAGTTGGGTATTTAAACACATCTTCCTCGGAACTTGACAGATCAAGCACACAAAGGTACCAAAGAGGAAACAAAGAAAATTTGAAGACCATGATGAACAAGTTTCATGTAATGGATATATATATAGTCTGAAACATTATTATAATATTTTCAAAACATACATGGAACATTTTCAAAATGCATTTATAATCTTGGAAATAGAGTAAGCCCTGACAAGCAAAAAAAAATGGAAATTATATGAATCATATTCTCTCGTTACAATGGAATTAAAACATAAATCAGGAAAACCCCACATATTAAGAATTTGAAAATATCCTTCTAAATGACTCATGGATCAAAGGGACCATAACAGGAATTAAGAGAATCATATAGTCTTTGTCACCAAGGGGCTCTCTCTTCAATAACCCCCTCCAACAACTTAACTATTACAATGTGCTAAGTGGGACCCAAGGATCCAAGGGTCACAGAAGGAGGGACCCTCTGATCTAAGGAGGTGGCCTTAGGATGGGGAAAGACAAGCCTTCCCACCACTGAATAAGAAACAATATTAGGGTGGTTTTGCAATCAGTTTACTAGGTCCCTTGAACAGGCCATTTTTTTTCCCTCTGGGCCTCAGTTTCCTCAAATGAGATGGTTGAGCTGATTCATCTCCAAGTCTCAGATAACCTTTTTAAAATTTAATTTGAACCTATCCTCACTTTTAATTCTACTTAATATCATACTAATCAAGACAAATTCTTCTCTCCTATTGCAAAATCTATCAAACTCCTTTCATAATATGACGTCAACTTTTTTTTTTTTTTTTAACATTTAAGACAAATGATGCCTCTTTTCCACCTTTGCTTTCCCCTAATCCTCCCAAGTTTGCTGGTGTGACAGATGGTGTCTCCATCAAATAGCTTGCCTTCCTCTGTCTGCTCATGCTTCTCTGCTTTTTCGATTTATGAAAAAAAAAGGGGGGCAGGGCTCGGTGGCTCACGCCTGTAATCCCAGCACTTTGGGAGGCCAAGGCAGGTGGATCATCTAAGGTCAGGAGTTCAAGACCAGCCTGGCTAAAATGGTGAAACCCCATCTCCACTAAAAATACAAAAAATTAGCTGGGCATGGTAGCGGGCGCCTGTAATCCCAGCTACTCCAGAGGCTGAGGCAGGAGAATTGCTTGAACCTGGGAGGCAGAGGTTGCAGTGAGCCAAGATCATGCCATTGTACTCTAGCCTGGGCAACAAGACTGAAACAGGAAAGGAAAGGAGAGGAGAGGAGAGGAGAGGAGAGGAGAGGAGAGGAGAGGAGAGGAGGGGAAAGGACACACCAGTCACCAGTTGGCCCATCAGCCACTGTCCACAACCAGGCAATATCCTCTCTCCCCGTCCGCTCTCCACTAGTTTCCCATCTCTTTCAATCCTTTCTCCACAGGGATCCAAAATGGTCTTCCTAAACCACAAGAAGTCCTCTGTTTGAAACTCCCCCTTGACTTTGAGGGCACCATGGGGTCAAATATCAACAGCAGCCCCGTGAGGGCCCAGTGTGCTCACTGATGGCTTCTCTGGCAGAGTAACACTGATCCTTTTCTTCTGGGCATCTAGACTATGGAAAACTCTGCTCTGCTGTTCAGAGGCTTTCTCATTCCATTTCCTACTCACCACTCTGCACAGCTTTGGAATGTGACAAACGTCTGGAGGAGAAACCCACCCTGGCCTTTGAAGTCACTCAAGCCTCTAATTTGTCTCTCCAACCCCATCAGTGGTCATTGCACTGAACCAGGCCTGGATGCTCAGCCCTGTCCCCAGTCCCCAGACTGTAGAAAACTCCAGCAGGAGAGCAGCACTGACTCGCAGAAGATCTCCCCTCTCCAGGATTTGGCTCCTTTAGTTCTCACTGCTTCAGCAGTGATAAGAGACCACCAACCATGAAGTGGTTCTGGCCAGTCTACAGAAAATATGCAAAAAGGGTTTTTGCATCCTCTGCCCCACCTTTTGAGGTCAGATGGCTGAAAACACCCTCCAATCATGCTAATGCTGCCATTTTTGAACGTGGGTCCCATGGAAATGCATGAAGCTCAATTGCACATGTGTATGTTTATCCTTTCATAAATATTCATGACTCCTCCCATAACTAATTAAATATGTATATCTGGCCAACCAACTCAGCATAAATTTCTGTTCTCTTTGTCCCTCGCTGGAAGTGCCTGTTTCTGGCTTCTGGCTGGAGATTATGCTCCCTAGCCTGCCAGAATGGTCACCCTGCAGGCTGCAATCCTTTATGGAAAATAAAGCTCTCCTTTCCAAATGTATGAACCTCATCATTCAGTTGACACACTTGATAGAAATCTTACTTCTTATCTGTAATTCATTTTACAATTATGGTTTTCCTAGAATTCTGCAATTCTCACTGACAGAAAGAACCCAGGTGTCCTTCCCCCAGGCCCTGATCTGCAGCCCGAAGCCCACCATCTCAGATGCCTCAGTGGCTTGGCAGACTTGGCCTGAATATAGTATTCCTGGTGACAGTGAAGTCTTCGCCTCACCATTTTGCTATGTGGATACATCTGTGGAAGCTGAAGTGCCTGGTAAGTAATCAGGGCCTCAAAAATGTCATTTCCTGCCAGTGAAGGACTGTTTGCAAAGCTGGTTGCAAGAATCCCTCCCACCTCTGTGTGCACATTCATTTGCAATGTGACTCCCCTGCCCCTCCCAGCTAGAGGTGGAGTCTGGTTCTCCACACTTTGGACTGGCCTTGCCACATGCTTAGACCAACAGAAAGATGCAGAAGTGACATTGTGGGAGATTTGAGCCTGGGCCTCAGGAGACCTTGAAGCTCCTGCTCTCTCTTTTGGAACCATGCCTTTAGACCACCATATGCAGAAACCTGAGCTAGTTTCTGGAGGCTGAGAGGATACAGGGAGCAGAGATGAGCATTCTAGCTGAAAAACCGGTCAACTGATGGCTAGCACCAATGGCCAGACACAAAGCCCTCCTAGACTACTCAGCCCCAGTAGAACTATCTGATGAATGACCCAAGTGAGACCAGCAGAAAACCACCCTACAGAGCCAATCTACATCTAATGTACATACATGAATATATAAAATGGTTGTAGCTTTAAGCCAGTAAGCTTTAAGGTGGTTTATTACCCAACCATATCTAATTTATCTTTTTTCTTCTAATTAATAAAATGTTCCGATAATGATGATGATGATTTACATTAATTGGGTGCTTTCTTTGTGCCAGACTCTATGCTGAGTGTTTTATAAGTTTAAAGCTCTTGTCATTCTGACAACAACGCTGTGAGTTAAGTACTATCGCTGTCCCTATTTGCTCACAAGGAAAATGAGACCCCAAGAGATGAGGCAACTCGGCTACAGTTACAGAGCTTGCCAGTGGCAGAGCTGAGACTGGGACTCTGGCGTGCTGGTTCTGGTTCCCGCACCCGTTGCTACTCCTTACATTGCTTCTCTCTTATTCTACCATCTCCTCCCCCATCTTCTCACACCCTCATCTCGCATCCTCCTAACTACTTCCTGGAACCTGTGTAGGCTGGTAGGGAGGGAGAAACTAACTTTTATTCGTTAAATATTCATTTGTCCAATAACATTTCCTCATGCCTGCCCAATACTCTTCTAGAAATTAAGGGCACCAATTTCTACAACACAGAAGACAGGGCTTCTGCTCTTAAAAGTCTAAACTCATGCCCAGCACACACTAAACCGTCCAAACACATTCTCTCCTATTGTCCTTACCGCAGCCTTGTCCCCATTGTACGGAGGAGGCTGAGGGGAATAAACTCACTCAGGGTCACACAGGGATTGGAACGAAGGTTGGCCTGGCCCCAGACCAAGGCTTTTTCCAGTTTACAATGGGACTCCTCCTCCTCTCACTTTCACTAGGTACTCCTTGGGGCGGTAGGTTCCAAGTCTTCTCTAAATGAAATACCCCATCTCTTTTCTTTGTCTTTCTTAAGTTTTGGTTTCAGTCCCAAAAGCATCGCCAGTTATCAATGTTTATTTGTTTATTTTATTTTTTTTTATTTTTATTTTTTGAGGCGGAGTCTCGCTCTGTCGCCCGGACTGGAGTGCAGTGGCCGGATCTCAGCTCACTGCAAGCTCCGCCTCCTGGGTTTACGCCATTCTCCTGCCTCAGCCTCCCGAGTAGCTGGGACTACAGGTGCCCGCCACCTCGCCCGGCTAGTTTTTGTATTTTTTAGTAGAGACGGGGTTTCACCGTGTTAGCCAGGATGGTCTCGATCTCCTGACCTCGTGATCCACCCGTCTCGGCCTCCCAAAGTGCTGGGATTACAGGCTTGAGCCACCGCACCCGGCCAATGTTTATTTTTTAAAAGTGGCTTTCAGCTCGACTGTGCATGCATTTATGGAATGCCAGGCATCTACCAGGCACTGGAGAAAGGATTGCTCCTGGAGGAATCTCAGTCCTAGCTGCCTAAGGAAGCTTTAGGGAGAGGTGGCAGCTGATTTGAAATAACCAGAGGTGTGGGCTGGGTTACAAATGGACTGAAAAGGCCTCCTTTCCTGCATACATACAATACCCTAGGTAGTAGCAACAATCAATGCCAGACAAATCAATAGCAGCATCCACAGTGTCAATCTGGTTTGCTTAGAGCTAAGATCGGGAACAGGGTGGTCTGGGCACAGCCAAAGGCTTGGGGGTCATACAGGACCCGAAGGGGTTTGATTCTGGCTTGCTGGTATGAGTTGGCAAGTGACTCGTCTGCCCCAAGTTTCAGTTTCAACATCTGTGAAATGGGAGTAATATCAGTTTCTTGGCATCATTTAGAAATGCAATGTGACAACATGTGTGAAAAGACCCTGGAAAATGCCCAGCACGAAGTAAGTAGTGGGGATGAGTGAGGGAGGCTTAAATAATTTTACCGAAATAATAATAACATCAAACATTTAGTGAAAACCTGCTCTATGCAAGGTCCTGCTCTAAGCACTTTACATATTTAGTTTGTTTTCTCCTGCAAGAGTATGCAAAAGGTGCTGCTCTTATCCTCATTTTATTTAGGAAGTAATGGAGGCACAAAGGGATTAAGCACTTGCCCACGGCTAGAGAGACTATTCCAGAACCCATTATCTTAACCAACATGCTATCCTGCCCCTACAAAACAGCATGTCGATACTGTATGTTGAATGAGAAATGCTTTAAATATCATCGCATACAGTACGATCTCGTGTTTTTAAAAAGCCTGGATGCCTAAGGATAAATGTCAAAATGTTGAAAATGAACATCTCTTGTTGGTGGAATTCCATGTGTTTTTGTCACTTTATTTTTTTTTTATTTTCCAAATTCACTCAAATACATATATATTAATTTTTATAAGCAGAAAAATGTTATTTAAAAGATGTTTCTTTCTCTCTGCTGTGCCAGGCTTGGTTAGGCACTAGGCACACATGAAAGGATATTTGATTATCCTAGTGTTCCAGGCAGGATCTTGGAAAACTTCTAGCCTGAGCCAGAATCGATGTTCAATGAGCATTTGGCCTTGTTCCTCACAGAAGCGGCAGCTGTTTCTGTGATGCTGTGTGTCTGTTAGACACCCGCAGTAGGCTTCTTCTTAAAGTGATCACATCTTTTCTAAAATTGCTCTGGACACAACAGAACTGAACAGTATCTTAATGGTTTTGTTTCTTTGCATTCACTTTGAAGCTAAGCCCCTGAGTTTTCCTAGGGGTTCACATTTGGAATAGCCACATTTGATTTTTGGAATTTACAGGCTGTGCACCTTTGCGCTGATGTCCAAGCACCAGGGGTGAAAACTGGGACAGCCCGAAGGTCCGATTTCCAGGGAGCTGGGGGATCAGAGGAAAACCAGCCTCTCCCCTTCACCCCAACTGTGTGATCTTGGGAAGATTCCCAGACCTCACTGTGCCTCAGTTTTCTGATCTGCAAAATGGGCATCCTCTTCCTTGATCCTCTCTCCTCACAGCTGTGAGACTCAAACAAGAGCACACATCAGGAGATGCTTTACAAACTGCGAATTCCCATCTAAGAGGCGGGAAGTACTTTTGAGTGTCTCAGCTATGAAGCCTCTCACACATCAAAAACGTTGGAGTCAGAAGGAGGACAGGAAATTGAGAACCTGACAATAATCCCTTATCAGCTCCAGAAATCACGGTCAATTAGCAAGCACTGCCCTATGTAAGATTAGACTCATCATGCTTCATCTTATTTCGTTAAACGACAAGTTCCTTTTGAGAGTGAAGATAAACCCTGTACAGCTGTCTAGACATGAGGATGGATGCTGACAAGGGCAAGGCCAGACAGTGGGGGCCAAAGGGTCCCCTCAAGCAGTCCTTGCTTACCTGTCATGTTACCTGGAGCTGGACAGTCCCACAATGGGCTCTTTGGGAGGCCTCTGGCAGCCCCCATCTGAACCCTGTCTCTCTTGCCACATGTTTCTGACATACAGAGACAAACAGACACATAAAACCCTGGCGAGGAAGTCACAATACTTGCGCTCTGGGCATCAAGTGTCCCTGCCTTCTGGTTCCTCCCTCCCCAAGGAGAGTCATAGTGGACAGTCTCTAAGCGCCTTTCTTCTCTCAAAGGCTGGGCTCTCAGCTTCTCCTAGGCCTTCCCTAGGGAATTCCTCCCTCAGCGCCCCCCCGCCCCCCCATGGAGGCTGGAGGCCCCTTCTTGCCCCTCAGTCCTCTGCAGGGGAATGTCTTGTTTATATGGCTCATGATTCTTTCTCTCATTTTCTCTCGCCTTCATTCTCTGCCCGCCAGGAGTTCTCCCACTATCCTGTTCTCCCTGGAACCTTGGAGACGCTAGGTGAACCTTTGTGGAATGAAATGATTGATGGAACAAATAGAAGGAGTGAGTGAGGGGGCAGCCCCCAGATAGAAAGCATGGCCCAGAGTCACATGGCCCACCCTTCACTATAGCTGGTAAGCACAAGCCCCACCCTGGCTCATACCTCGGAGAATCTTCTGGAAGCCCCAGTGGAGGAAGCGCCATCCCCCACACCTGGCCTGTGCTGGAATGGAGGATAAAGATTCAGCTTGGTACCCACAGGAAGCAGATGCACCCATGCCCTTGAGGAGCAGGCAGCCTGCTGGGAGACAGGCAGGTGACAAGAAAACAAAAGAGGGCAGCTGGGACAGGGCTCAGCGGCGCCGTGGGAAATGGAAGCCAGGAGTTCAGAGACCTGGGGTGGAGGGATCTGGGAAGACCTCCCCGGGAGAGGGAGATCAGAGCGGAGGGGACTAACACTTCCAAGCAGCAAAGATGGATAAGCCAGCCAGCTGCCTGATTGACTTAGTCTTTACCAAAGCCTGTTTCACAGGGAAGGAAATGGAGGCACAGGGCCACAGAGACACCTGCCTCAGGTCTTATAACTGGTAAGTGGCATGACTGGAATTCACACCAAGGCTCCACACCTGTCCTCAGATTTCCAAAATGATTTGTCACAGGCCAGTGCCTTTAGCACTGGAGTGTGCATGGGGAGATGCCCTGGGCTGAGGGTTTTGTGGCCCTTCCTGGGAGGAGGAAGCTCCAGGCCCTCCTAGCCCCCCAGTTCCCACTGCATGAAGCAAGCCAAAGCAGAGGGCGAGGGTTTTCCTTAGTAAGCAGCATTTGGATTTGAATGCCTGCCGCCGGCATGACATCTTAATCAATCTTCCTACAGGGCTATTCACGATTCGGCTTGGTGCCCACATTCCCGGGGGACCCCACAGCTGCTAGAACCCAGGCCCTGGCTGAGGCCACATCTCAGGGGACTCACTTCATTTTCTTCCATGTCTTCGCCTGCATTTAAGTAGCCCGGCCAGAGTGCCAGTGCCCAGGAGAGGGGAAACCTCCCATTTCATTGACAATCATGGTTCCTGAATGTGAGTCTGGCACCTGCAGATCTGAGGCCCACATGGAATTGAATGAGCAAAATGAGTCGCGGGGCCCTGTGGAGTCGGGGCGGCGGGATCTCTTCCAAGGCCTTCACCTTGGAGAGCAGGAAACAGAGGCCCCGAAGGGTGAGGCCTGCCCAAGGAGGTGCAGATCAGACTTGCCCCGGCCCCTGCCTCCCTAACATCAACCTCCTTGTCGCCATCTCAGTTGCTTCTATTAATCATTTGAAGGAAACCTGCATTTTTCTTGACCAGCTGGCAGGCTGGGCCCTGGGCTGGGCTGGACCCTGGGCTGGCACATGTGCCCTCCGTGTTTTTTCACACTCGGTTGTCCTGCTGGCTGTTGTTCTGCCCTCTTGGTCCCAGTTTCATCCATTCTCTGGCCCCAGGAGGCTGATCCCAAGGATGATGTCCCTGGCTTCCTTGGCCTCTGGCTTCCAGCTGGGCTCAGCCAATGGGAGGCACAAGGAGGAGGCTGGAGAAAGGGAGGACAGAAGGTTCTAGAACTTACTCTCCACTCCATCAGGGATAGGTCTGGCAGAGGCCAGGCTCCTCTACAGCAGCCCCCAGTTCTAGCTCTCCCAGCCTCCAGGAGCGGCAGTGCCCTCTCCTTGCCCCTGACCCTAGGGTGGTCACTGCTTCCCATGCTTGCCACCCTGTTCACCCCTTGTCCTGTCCCTGAGCAGGACACACCGTCTGCTTCCCAGGAGTGCACAGTCAGCTGCAGAAGGAGCTCCCGGGGTGGGAGGACAGCAGCCAGGCCAGGGCTTGAGGGGACCTGGAAAGGACAGGTGGGAGGGTTTAGTGCTTTCTTCACAAATCCCAAACCCTTAGACCTTCAATGCATCCCCTGTGCTGAATGACAAAAGACATGTGTAGAAAGTAACAGTTCCTCTTCAAAGTTTCCCTTCTTGTTAAATAATAAACATAAGTGTTAGAAATAAATAGTTTCTTTTAAAGACTAACTTTATGCTAGACATGCTCACAGGCACATAATACATTCTATGTCCTTGTACTTTAACGAAAATATCCATGCTGGACGTACTCACAGGCATGTCCCAGCTCACGGCCTCTGCCCTTCCTTATTTGGGAATGTTATTACTTTTCTAAGTCCTTTCATAAGCAACTTCCTCTTTTCCTTTGTCTTTCTATTGCCTTTACCTATTTAGAAAAGTTTTAAACTGTTAGCCAATCAGGTTTCAGTTTAAATTGTGCGGTCTGGCTCCAGCCAATGGAGACAGGACACAGTAGCAGGGACAAACTGCGTGAGGAATAAAAATTGCTTCCCTCCTTTGTTCAGATGTGCTCTTGCCATTATTCCATCTGCGATGAGCACCCTTTCTGAAGAAAGTAAACATTGCCTTGCTGAGATAATTAAATTCACGTTCAAGTGCTATTTCTTTGTGACACTGGGGAATAAGCATTTGCATATAACAACGTGGGAGGTGATAACACACATGCTGCTCTTGGCCAGTGCCCTTGGAGAGACCATCATCTAAATAAAGATGACAGCCATGGAAGGTCACAGGCTTGGCCTCCACCCCATCAGAGTTCCCACCAACTCATTCGTGGAACCTATTTAAGATGAAAGGTGGAATATTCTGAACAGTAATGTCTTATTTTATTCTTCTTTTTATTATTTGAACAAAGAGACTCCCTCAGTCACCTCTTTTCTGCTGAGACCCCATTCATGAGATGAGGAAGCTGAGCTGCGTGACCTCCAAGAATGACCTCCCTTCCTACTGACCCCAATTTCAGTAGTTGGAGAGTTTTATATCAAGCCCCCAGTAGGGTTGCAGATTTGTTGAGAACTCAATGCCCATGGGCCTGGAAGAGGCAAATGCTCTTAGATGAGGTGGCTGATGAGAAAGGAAGTTCAGCATAGGAGGAAAACACTACAGTAATTGTGATGCTTGGGGCGCCTTGGGGAAAAAGAACGCAGCCTCCAGAAACTCCCCTGGCAACCAGGCGACCTGTCCATGCAGCCACATGCAGGATGCAAGCTCAAGCAACAGATGGGAAAACAGTCCCCAAGAGGCTAGAGAGCCCCTTCAAATCATCGACTGGTGAGAGGCAGAGGCAGCTCCTGCACTGCAGCCCTGAGGGCCTCCCACACTCACAACCCTTCCTTTTGCTGCCTCTGAGGTCCTTTTCATCCCCACTGGAGCCCCTGATGTGGCCTCACCCAGGCTGCAGCCTAACACTCCTCCAAGTCCTGGAGATGGAAGGAAACCCTAGGATACCAGCTGGATCGTCCCCCTGGGAGCCCCTGACAAAATTGGGACTGCTTTATCTGCTTTCAGTTTCAAAAAACTAAACTTAGAAAATCTAAAAATGAGAGCTGTCAGCCCAGCCCCCAGGGTCTCTGCCAGCCAGCTGAGCCTCTGCAGGAGATCAGATGCATCCAGATGCAGGCACCTCTTCCAGGCACCCCTCACTTCCAGGAGGGTCTGTCCCCTATGTGCACCCACAGGATCGTGTCAGTACCTCTACCTCCAAGGTCAATTTGGGACGAATCCACCTATGTACCTGTTTTTCTCTCCCACAGGTCTGTGACCACCCATGGGGTTGGGGACACTTCTCACTGTGACCCCAGCAAGAGGCACAAAGCAGGCAGTTAGTAAATGCTGGGGACCGACAGAGCGAGGCTCACACAGCATGTAAGCTTTGCAAGTGCGAAAATTCAATTAACTGAGGAACTGAAGAGGGAGCAATGGGAAGTGCTGCTAGAAGGAGTCTTTCAGCAGATAAGTGATGAAAGAATGATATTATAGGACACCTCAAATTCATAACTAATGAGTTCATGATCTAGGTATTGGGCAATAGGGATGCTAACATCACAGAAAGAGAGACAGCCAGGGCCGGGCATGGTGGCTCATGCCTGTAATCCCCACACTTTGGGAGGTCAAGGTGGATGTGTCACTTGAGGTTAGGAGATCAAAACCAGCCTGACCAACATGGTGAAACCCCACTTCCACTGAAAATACAAAAGACTGGGCGCAGTGGCTCACGCCTGTAATCCCAGCGCTTTGGGAGGCTGAGGCAGGCGGATCATGAGGTCAGGAGATCGAGACAATCCTGGCCAACATGGTGAAATCCCATCTCTACTAAAATACAAAAAATTAGCTGGGTGTGGTGCTATGCACCTGTAATCCCAGCTACCCGGGAGGCTGAGGCAGGGGAATAGCTTGAACCGGGAGGCAGAGGTTGCAGTGAGCTGAGATTGTGCCACTGCACTCCAGCCTGGCGACAAAGCAAGACGCCATCTCAGAAAAAAGAAAAAAAAATTTGCCAGGCGTGGTGGTGGGCACCTGTAATCCCAGATACTCGGGAGGCTAGGCAGGAGAGTCACTTGAACCCAGGAGGCAGAGGTTGCAGTGAACTGAGATTGCACCATTGCACTCCAGCCTGGGCAACAGAGTGAGACTCCATTCCCCCCACCCCCCCCCCCGCAAAAAAAAAAGAAAAGAAAAAGAAAGAAAGAGAGAAAGAGAGACAGCCAGACATTGCCCCTGATGGAAGAACTTAACACCACCTTTAAAGGAGTCTTGAAAATAAAACCATTGACCATGGATAAAATCAAAGCTCTGGAGCCAATGGCCAATTTAAGGACAGACAACGGAGGGGAGAGCACAGCAAACACCACCGCAGGGACACAGCAGCAAGACCCCCGCCTTGTGCACATGAAAAACTGTAGCACAGTGACCTGATTTCCTCAACAGCATGTTGCAAGACAATAAAAAGAGAAGGAGGCAGAAGCTATAGATGAAAAGACTTTAAAGACATACCACCAGCGTTCACAGATGCATGAAGGAACAAACAAGATGTGCTTCTTCCAGACAAGGGAAGATTATTCACCCTCAAAAGAAGGAAATTCCGGCCCACGCTCCAACATGGATGGACCTCAAAGACACTATCCTCAGTGAAACAAGCCAGTTGCTCACAAAAGGACAAATATTGTGTGATTCCATTCAGATCAGGTCCCTAGAGTAGCCAGACTCATAGAGACAGAAAGTGGATGGGGGGTCATCAGGAGCTGGGGGAGAGGAGAATGAAGAGTTAGTGTTTAATGGGAACAGAGTTTCAGTTTGGGAAGATGAGAAGGGTTCTGTGGTGGATGGTGGTGACGGTTGAATAACAATGTAAATAAATGTATTTAAAGGTTAAAATGGGATGTAAATAAATGTACTTGAAGGTTAAAATGGGCCGAGCTAGTGGCTCACGCCTGTAATCCCAGCACTTTGGGAGGCCAAGGCGGGTGGATCATCTGAGGTCAGGAGTTTGAGACTAGCCTTGTCAACATGGTGAAACCCCCTCTCTATTGAAAATACAAAACAACTAGCCGGGCGTGGTGGTGGGTGTCTGTAATTCCAGCTACTCCAGAGGCTGAGGCAGGAGAATCATTTGAACCTGGGAGGCAGAGGTTGCAGTGAACCAAGATTGCACCATTGCACTCCAGCCTGGGCAACAAGAGTGAAACTCCATCTCAAAAAGAAAAAAAAAAAAAAAAAAGGTTAAAATGTAAATTTTATAGGTTGCTGCAAAAGTTGGCACAAAAAATTGTATAGGTTGGTGCTACTTTTAAATAGCAAAAACTGCAATTATTTTTGCACCAACCTATTCGTTCTGTATATTTTGTCACAGAGAAAGACAATCGCAGTGTGAAGACCTTATTTACATTCTGATTCAAACAGACTGCAAATACTTTTCTAAACTATCAATCTGCCAGGCCACTTAGAAATTTGAACACTGACTGGATGTTTGATGAAGTGAAGGAGTCGTCATTTGTTTGAGGTGTGACAGTGGTATCATGACTATTTAAAATAAGAATTAAAGGATATGATATCTAGCATTACTTCAAAATAACATGAGTGGAGAGAAGGCGGTGGTATAGGATGAAACGAGATCGTTCTTGAATTGGTCATTGTCAACGTTGCTGATGATTATGTGAGGTTCCTTTATTATTCTGTGTACTTTTGTAAAGGTTCGAAATTTTTCAAAACAAAATATTTTCAAAAATGGGGCTGAATCTGTTCTTTTACTCGCTGAGTTCTCCTGGGCAAGCTATTTCACCTGTCTCCTGCCTTCCTTCTTCAACCAGTTTTCCGCTCAAAATGGCACTTCCTCCAGGACGCCTTGACTGACAACATCCAACAGAAAAGGTCACCCTCCTTGTTTCCTACCCACTGTCTCCACCCCTGTTTGTCTCCCCTCACAACATCCATCAGGACTTGAAATTATACAATATATATGAATCTGTGTGTAGCCTTTCTCTTCCTGATGACTTGTTCATAGCTGAATCCCATACACCAAGAAGCATGACTGCACATAGGAGACGATCAGCAAGCATTGGCCATGGGAATGAATGAATGAATGGGTGGATGAATGAATGAATGGATCACCCATGGCATTAAGGCAGTGACAAGAGTCCCTCCAGGTTAGCATAAGCATGAGTGAGACAAGGTGCTCAGCCCACAACGCAGAACAGAGTAGAGGCTCATGGCCACAATGTCATCCCCAAAGCAGCACGTGCTTTCCTTGCCTGGTTTTCATGGACCCACAGCTCCTGGCTGGATGGCTGGCTGTCTTCTGGACCAGAACTAGAGTCCCATTGAGAGTCCCCTCATTCTATCTCACTCCTCCCAAACCTGCCAACTGAAATTTTCTCTATGCCATGAGCGTCCTCTTTACAAACTACAAAAGGTAGTTTTCTGTACAAGGTTGAGAGACTATCAGTCATTCACAACTTAGTGTGAAACAGCTAAACCAAATGACTTTTCTCATAACAATATAGTAAAGCCACCTGCATTGAGGGAATGATTGCAGGGGTGGGTGGCACATGATTGTGAAGCAAGAGAGACTCTGGAATGAGAAACTGAGGCTCAGAGAGGTTATGTCACCTTAGATCCCAAAGCTAGTTAATGACAGATCTGGTACTGGTATCCCAGCCTGTCTCATTCCAAGTTGTTGATTACCCTGCAAACCAACACTCAGAGAATAACCCTCATGAACTAAGAAATACAAATGTGAAGCTGAGAAAGGAAGTCACTTTATCTATGAGGTGAAATTTATGGCCCTAATAATAACGGCACAGATAAAATTCCATAATAAATGGTCCAAGACAGACGGTATGAAATAAATAACAGTCCTTCCAACAGAATAATTAAATTTCAAAGCTGAAGAGAGTCTAAAGTCTCCCTGCACTACTGCCCTCTACACTTCCTGTTTCTTCTCCATTCCTTCCTATAATGTGTTCGCTCTCTGTCCAACCTACATTCTTGCTAATCCAGACGTCTTCCCCAACCCCAGCGAAACCCGGGCTCTCTCCTCCTTCAGCAGCAGGTGGCAATGTGGCAATGTGCAGGGGGAGTTGGGTTCCAATCCTTCTCCTCCTCTGCTCTTCCCTGAACCATTGCCTTCCTACCCCCTCTACTCCCAAAGCAAAAATAAAAAGGATGATAATATTTTCTCATCTAAGAGAACTTGCACGGAGACAGTGAGATACAATAAAATATGTGCTTGGAAGTACCATTCAAATAAAATGAAGCAACTAATTCATGGAGTCATTAACAAGCATGTATCGAGCCCTGGGAGGAGGCAGGCACTGTTCTAGGCACCAGGGATGGAGCTGCCAACGAACCAGGGTCAGGAGTCTGAAGAGGCAGCTGGATCCTGGGTGGAGGCGACAAGACCTGCTGATGGCGGGGATCTGAAGACAGATGGATAGATGATTGATTGATTGATTGATTGATTGATAGAGGAAGAGGAGATAAAAGAAATTAAGCCACTTTTCAGCTTTCTTTGCTCTACTGATTTTGCACAGAAAGCCAATGAGAAGCCAGCCGAACTGTACCCCAGAATCCTGGAAGGGCTGGCAGTGGGGACGGCAGGTGCCTCCAGAGCAAGGGAACAGGGCGAAGCACTGAGCACTGGCTGGCCCCTCCTCAGAAGCAACAGAGCTGGTCTCTGGCTCTGGGTGGCACAGTCAAGGGACCACTGCTCCCCATCTAGCTGCGGGTCGAAGGGTGGAAGGTCCTTCGCTGGGGACCTCCATCCACTCCATTTACCCCTTCCCTCACCACTTCCCTTCCTTAAGGGAACTTGCGGGGAGATATTCCAAACTGCCTAAAAGGTCAAGTGCTAAAGAAAGAAACTGGCTGGCTCCTTTGAGGACTCCATCGTTCTCTTTTGGACATCTCTGTTTAGATCCTCGGGGAGAAGCCAGAAGCAAAGCCAGGTTTCCAGGAGAGGAAGGAGTGCGCTCAGAGAGGCCCTGGACATGCACAGTTACCGGCACCAGGCACTCCCGCCTCCAAGAATGACTCGTTTTGGCACCGGCTGTGTGCGTCCACCCCTGACTCCACTTGAATTCCCTATCGTAAGCTTTGGTTTTGCCTGGAAATATTTTATGCCATTGTGAAGATATTCAAGGAAGAGCCAAAGGGAACCAAAAGCTGCTGGGAGCCTCCTCTGTGATGAGCACTGTTCTCAGGTGGCTGCTTCTGGTCTTGACCCCCGTCCTGCATGGGGTGTGCTAAGTCCGCTGTGAGAGGCAGGAGGCTGGATGCCGTCAGTTCTTCCTCCTCCTGCCATAGCAGAGGAGTGTGAATCCCCACCCCACTGATGTTCACACTACTTCCCGGGGCATGGGCGGGCCTGAATCCCAGCCCTCTGCCTGAAGCAAAGTCTCCCAGCTGAACCCAGCCGGGTCAGCCAAACCCTAGCCGAGCTGCAGACCAGAGAGTGAGAAAGAATGGCTGGGAGTCACTGAGTTTGGGCTGGTTTGTTACATGATCGTATTGTGGCCACAGTTGACTTACACAGAGAAGTTAAATGACTCACCTCGAGACACACAGCTATGAAGCAGCAGCTCCACAATCATCCCGACTGCCCTGGGTCCTTGTACTAACTGGCCTCAAGCTGGGCATGGGTGGAGTCACAGTAACTTCCTAAAGGAGGACCCAGGATGCAGGTGCTGGGACTATTTGGGGATAAAAGGCAGGACTCAGTGACAGCAGTATCCTAATCCCGCCAGTGAGCCGAGAGCACTGTCCCATCATCCCACAGCAGGACTGTTTGCAGGCCAGGTCCTGGGAGAGTGCCAGCCTCCTGAGTCTGGCAGGAGAGCGCCTGGGGGCAGGTCCAGCTCCCCTGGCACTGTACAAGTTGGAGGGCCCTGCCAGAAGGCCTCGGGGACTCCAAGACCTGCCCACCCCAGGCTGCTGACTCAGCACCGCTAGGTCTGAGTCAGCAAAAAACACTGTGCTGGGCCACACAGCGCTTTTGTGCAGAATTGCAAAAAGATATCTGCTCCAGGTGGACATAGGTGGCAGGGCTTGGCCAGGATGACTGAGGCAGCCTCTGCATGAACTTTAAAAAGGCATTGTTTCCTCCAGTCAGGCACAGCCCAAGGAGAGAGTATGGCTGGATTTCAGCCCCTTCTGCCCTTGGACCAAGTGCCTTGCTTAGGACACAACCTGAACAACCAGATGCAGTAGCTCTGGAAGAGCGGGGTCGATGCCTCTTTGGCTCCTGCTGCCTGACATTGAGCCCCACCCAGCAGTCAAGCTAAGAGCTGGCTCTGTCTCCCCAGCTCCCAGGACAGCAGCAGCACACCGTAGGCCCAGAGCAGTCAGTTTGTGTGCCATGGATGGACTATCAGTGACAATGGGGACTGGCTACTCTAGGCTCCTGTCTGCAGTGTCCCCTTGTGTGTGTCAGGCTGGGGGTGGGGTATTGATCTGGGGTCTGGTCCAGTGTCCAGCAAACACCAGGAACCCAGCCCCGGGGCTGGGCATGGGGAAGCAGCAGCAGCTGGGAGCCCAGTTCCCCCCAACCCTGCCCTCAGCCCTGCACCTGCTGCCCGATGCTAAATTACTCTCGGCCACTCAGACAGAGCCATGGCTCGAGGGCCCCAGGGAGCAATGGGCTGAGGTTCTGTAGCAGAGGAGGGAGTTGATATGTGTTGGGAGGGAAAGGAGAGGAGAAAAGATGCGCTGGGAGGATGGGGGAGGGGGATCAGCTCCAGGCAGTAAAGCTGACCTCCACTCCCACCTAGGCTTCCCTGGGCAGGCAGTGCATGGAGAGGAGAGGGCTCTGGAGCGTCACGTGCCAGCCTGTATTGGATTCGTTCATTTTAAAAAGGGTTAAATCAAGTAAAAGGTACTGGCCCAAGCAGCAGGGATGCAAATTCTTCTGGATAAACAAACGTGGACGTTTAGGGAACAGAAGATGCCCAGATCAGCCCACCTCCAGAAGGCCCAGAAAAAACAACCCTCAAATCCAAGGGAAAGGCTGTTCCAGAAAAGACGGACCAGTGGAACGGACCAGAGATGCTGGCTGGGAGAGACCCGAGAGAAGCCTCAGCAGCCACAGGCGTTGAACTCCTGTTATTTTCAGGATTAAAGCTGAGAAGGAAACCTCTGGATAGGCTCGTTACAACCCCTGCAGACCTCCGCTGACCTGCCCTGTGCACAGGCCGGAAGCAGCAGCCTTGCTTCCCTCTGACCCCTGCTGTCTTCCTCCTGAGCTCTTCAGCTGTGAGCGTGTCTCCCTCTGAGCGCCCGCCCCTACCTCTCCTTCCCACCCGCACCTTAAGTGATTTGTTTTCATTCTGTTTTTTAAAAATGACGCGCATGGAGATAAAGCAGTGGCGGCACTTCCATAGCTCTAAGCATGTCACAGGGGCCCCTCTTGAGCGCTTCACAGATGCTAACTCACTCACACCTCACCACCGCCCTTGGAGGCAGGCATCTCCATTTTACAGACGAGACTACCCAGGCGGGGAGAGGCGGGGTAAGGGGAAGAGCTGGGATGCAAAGCCAGGCGGGGGTGTGTGCTTGGCTTCTGGGTCACCTGTCTCCAGCGTTACAGGGGAAAGGACAAGGGGTGGTCACGCACCTGGGCTGTGAATGCCACCGCTGGGCACTGGCCATGTGATACCTTTCAAGGCTCCACGAGATAAGATGATGTCACAGGGCTGTAATTTCCATTCTCCCAGGAGGAAGCCAAGCCTGAAGGAGCCTGGGCAGAGGGTCCACAGCTGCTGCGTGGTGGATGGGGATAGGAACGCAGGACCATAGCAGCCTTCCTGGCTCAGCCCAAAGGCCACTTCTCAGCCCCTCACCAGCCTCCAAACTGCCCACTGCTCTATCAGTCATCTCCGGCAGCCAGATCCCAGTCTCCCAGCTGAGATCACTTCTGCCTGTGAGCACCTGCAGATAGAAACGCAGCTGACCCCTCCGGTGGAGGCAGGAAGCAAACACCTGCTTGCTAACTCCCATCTCCCCTACTCAGAAGCACCCCTGTCAGCACAGGGCCCTGTCTGTGATGCTAAATGGAATCCACACATCACAGGTGGGTGCTGGCAGGGTTGGGGGCCCCAGGCACCCCCAAGCTCTGCAAGTAGATTCAAAAAACGCTACAACTTCAAAGAGAGGTGAGGAGTCAAGTTTGGTCAAGGCCAGCAAAATGACAAACGTTAACCTCCTCTGACCCAGGATTCCCTCTTAGCAATTTACCCACAGATACACAGTCATGCATATAACCGCGGGGATAGGTTGTGAGAAGTGTGTGGTTAAGTGATTTCCTCATTGTGGGAACATCAGAGAGGGTCACACAGTAGGATCACAAAAAAAGGCAATGTCTTCCTTCTGGAACCTTCCGCTCCAGGATTACAGAAAGCCATGTATCTCTACCACCATTTCCTACCCCAACCCCACCTGGGCTTTTGCTCATGATTTCTCCTAGCTTGGAGGCCTCCTCTCCCAGGCTGATCCCTACTCATCTCCAGGGCTCAACTCAGAGGACACTTCCTCCAGGAAGCCCTCCCTGACTGCTCATTGGTCAGCTGCCCACTCCATGGCCCCTGCGCCTTGTGTTGTCCCTGTTCATGTCACTCTGTCAGAGCAAACTCTAGAGGACAGGAACCTGGAGTGAGACTCCTGTGATTAGATCCCAGGCCTTCACCTGTCCTGACAAGTGCTCAGAGAAGCATCTGCTGAGCAGAACTCCTTTGCGGCTCGAGCAGAAGACCCCCCCAGGAGCACAGGAAAATGAGCCAGGCAGCAGGGAGGGACCTTGCACTAATGCTTCTGCTGCTTGGCCTCAGGCCACACCAACCCTCTCCTCTGATTTGCTTAAAAGCCGAGGTGGGGGCCCCTTTGTGCAGTGGGGGAGGGGTGCATTTACCTTGCAGGGTTTAGGACTCCGCCTCCAGGGAAGTCCACCATTGTTTGCTGACAGTCCGTGTGACAAATCGTTTTCTGCTGCAGAGCCAGACTGGATGTCTGGCTGGTCTCCAGAGGCCTCAAGGTCACTCGTAGAGTCATTCCCTGCCGTGGGGCAGCCTGAGACCAGCTCCTGTGTGCCAAGTTCCGGCCTGAACCCGCTGGGTCACCAGAGCAGGTCCTGCCCTGGAGCATCTGATGGGTGGCAAGGAGTCACTGTGTGCCCTTCCAGGAGCTGGGGTCTACAGACCAGGCAAGGGGAATGCAGAAGTCCGCCATCCTGCACTGTAAAACTGTCCCAGGGAGCCACGGCACAAAGCTTGAGCCGACCCAAAGTGCTAGATAGACCCAGATGGGAATTGACGGCCTGAGAGAATAAGCGGCTTCTGCCTTGGAAACATGATTTATTAGGGAATCGTTGAGTTCAGCTGCAAAGGTCATCTTGGCTTACTTTAATGGATTTCCTGGGTTGCCCTTCTGCCCAGGCCCAGCACGTGAGTGCAGCAGTGGGGAGCATGAAGTGACAAGACGCCGGACGTCTGAGCTCCCGGGAGTCCTGGAGACCAGATGTGGTGGCACCACGCTGCATCTCGCTGGCTCAGCAAGGGCTCAGCTGGCTGTCCTCAACTGTACTGGGTTTCTGTCCTCTCTCCGTCATGTTCCTGATGCTCAAAGCTAATGACGTTGTCCCAGAATACAGAGGAGGTAGAAGGCGGATCACCAAACCAGCGCTACAGGTCACTTCCTGCTTGGAAATTATAGGGAAGCCCTGGGGTGGTCGAACGGACAAAGGGATCACCGCAGTGGTTTTCAATCTGGGGATTCCTTGAGGGGTGGTAATGGGGCCACAGGGTCTCCAGGGGGGATCCCCGAAAACCTAGGTGGACAGCATCATCTTTACTTCTTCCCCAGCAGCATCTAGCCAGACACTCGCACAGCAGTCACTAAATGCATATTGAATAAATAAACAGACAGATCTGTGGGTAAATCAATCCAGGAATAGATGGATGAATGTGCTAACCCATCAGAAAACCCCATAAACGAATTTAAAGGGTGGAACTCGATGTGCTGAGGCTGCCTTTCTTACGTCTCAATGGCGCCCCAATTTTCCTCAAAATAAAACCCACTAGTTTCTATAATTGTACAACATAAGTCAAATGAGATGTTAACATCAAGGGAAGCCCAGGGAGGAGCCTGTGGGAACTTCGTGTAATTTTCATTTCAAAACAAAAAGCTAACCCACGTTAAAATAAATCTACGCACTTTGACACTTCCTGGGGAGCCCTCAGTTCCTTGTCCTTGTCCTTGTTTGTCCTTCCAGGAAGGGACGCCACTTCCAGGAGGGGACAGCCACTTCCAGGAGGGGACAGAATTGGAGAGGTAGTGGCTTTGGCCTTTTCCTTAAGCCCCTCCTTGGCCCCTTCCCAAAGAAAGAGGTGGCATCTCTGGTGGGTGAGTCCGGGTCAGGGTCTGGTGTGTGTCATCCAAGTCCCCCGGACTCTCTTTTTGGGGGGGCTGCCCTCAGGATGGAAGTGCTCTTCTCCTGGGTCACCCACCTGATTCGGGGCATGAGTCTTTGTTCTCGGGGGAAGGAAGGGGTGCTGGATGGGAACGAGGCAGTGACTGCTTGTAGCTGGCTTGACAAGCGCATGCTTTGCCCACTTCCCCTCCAGGGGCACATCCGCAGTTCAGTTTTATGCCTCAGGGCCTTTGCACATGCGTTCCCTCATATGGCAGCACCCTTCCCACCTCACCCACGGACGCTGCTCAGCCATTCCTTTGTGGCTGACTTCCAATTCTCCCGAGCCAAGTAGAATTGACCCTTGCCTTCATCCTGTCGCTCAGGGCACAGGTGACACTTGTGCTGATTTACTCACAGGAGTATCTCTCCCATTGTGCCGTGAGGTCCCCAGCACTGGGATCAACACTGACTCATCTCTTCTCCTTCATACCACATTGCCTGGCATCCCGTGGATATCGACAGACATTTTTGGAGTGAATGGACTGATTAGGAAGTTCTGGTTAGTTTTAATGTTTTTAAATGTGAAATATGTAATGATTTAAGTTAGGGATTTCACTTAGTAGACAAAAAAATCCTTTAAAACATGGGAAGGACCCCAGGGGCAGAAAAATCACAAAACAATTCTCCATGGCTGATCATGGAGCTGTTCAGAGCTGTGAGATCCATCCTGGGCTCTCGGCCTCAGCATTGGTGAACCTCGGGCTGTAATTCTTCGCCGTAGGAGGCTGGCCTGGGTATTGTAGGATGTTTCATAGCATCCCTGGCCTCTACCCACCAGATGCCAGTAGCAGCGTCCCAGCTGTGACAACCCAAAATGTCTCCAGACATGGCCGGATTTTCCCTGAGGGCTGAAACAGCACCCAGTTGAGAACCTCTGGGCCAATCATTCAATAGGCTTTGGTACAGTAAATATTTCCTCTGCTGCCTTGACACTGCCAAAGCCAAACTCCTCAGAATTTGCCAGGCACAGGCCAGCATTTCTCTCAGGCTCTGACATTGAACACAAAATCCCTAAGCCGAAGGCAAAACCACTTGCCACTAAATGAGGACTTTGATTGCTACCAATTTCTTAAAGCACTCTCTGAAGGTTCTGCTTCAAATATTTATGGAGTCTATGAAATGACTCCGGAGAATGGGTGGCCCTATTACATTTATAACTCCAGCGGTGATTTATGGACCTGGGAATTGCTGCAAATGCTTTGTCTAAGCTCTTGGTGAAAAGCCAGGATCCTCGCTGGGCTCAGGAGCTCGGAGGGTACTGGGACGTTATCGGCTTGGAGGGCAGGACGGGGCATTCCGCCTTTTTCTTGCAGACGTTGTGCGGAGAGTCCTGGTTCCACAGTGACCGCTGCCGGGCACGTTCCAGGATCAAGCGTGGACACCAAGGACAGAGGGAGCTGCAGGCAACAGGACAGTGAAATGGTCTCTGTGTCCAAATGTTTGTAAAAGCCCCTCCGTTCACACATTTAATTAAAGGAAGAGACGACAAGGATAGCTAACAGTTACGGGGCACTTTCTGTGCCTGGCACCAAATACTCTTCACACATTGGCTCACTTCCTTTGGTGACAGTTCAGTGAGACACACGCTGTCCTCACTATGTTCTGGGTCAGAAAATGAGACTGGGGCAGCGTGAGACTCCCCCTCCACGTCATGCAGCAGGTGCCTGACAATACAGTCAAGAGTCTTGTAGAGTGGATGTCCTCTATAAATTTTCTATTTCCCAGTGACAAGAGAAAGTGACCTTCCCTTGAAAGAGGAACTAATGTCTTGCTGGTTGCAAACCTCATGCCCAGCACGTCTCAGGGCTTTCCCCAAATGTGCCATCTTACTTGCCTTCACTTAGTTCCCCCAACAAGCTATCATCAGGCCCACTTTATAGATGAAAACCCACTTAACAGTTTAAGAGATTCTAAATGCCTTCACTAAATGTATTAGCTATGAAGTGGCTGGCTCAGAGTTCAAAGCCAAGCGCATCTGATTTCAAATCTCTGCTCTTTCTACATCTCCTTTCCAGTCACTATTGTACCTGTGATTCCTTCACGACCAGCATCTCACACCTCTCAGGCACCTTTCCTGCAAATGACAGGAAGGACCGCCTCACCAGGTAACATGTGAGTCCTGCTAATGCCTCTTCTCCTTCCTCTAAAGGGTGTGTCAGGTGTGTCTGCACCTTGCCAGACAAATCTGCAGAATGGAGCCAACTTCTTCACCAGTCCCAGGAGGCAAGAGCAGCCGCAGGTTTGCAATGTGCAGGGCCTTCTGCCTTGCCAGTGGAAGACGGCTGAAGAAGAGGCTGGACAGCAGAGGCAGGGAATCGGCGATCACTATGTGGCAAGCCTGACCTTGTCCCTGCCCTCAAAGCACTTCCAATCCAGTGGGAGAGGCAGACACATAAACTCGATATTATGCTGCAGTGTTCAAGCCCACAGGTGTTGATGAAGCCTCCAGGACAGAAGTGACGACTGCACACTGAAGATCTGGGAAGGCCTCATGGAGGTAGTGTCTGAGCTCGGCTTTTGGGGAGGAGCAGGATTCTGTTATGTGTTTAAAACGCAAGGTCATTCTGGGCTGACTAATGTGTGCATAGGAGTCTGGACTCCATCTTATAATAATAATAATGATAGCCGGGCTGGCTCATGCCTGTAATCCCAGCACTTTGGGAGGCTGAGGTGGGTGGCTCACCTGAGGTCAGGAGTTCGAGACCACCCTGGTCAACATGGTAAAACCCTGTCTCTACTAAAAATACAAAAATTAGCTGGGTATGGTGGTGCACGCCTGTAATCTCAGCTACTCAAAAGGCTGAGGCAGGAGAACCACTCAAAGCTGGGAGGCAGAGGTTGCAGTGAGCCGAGATCGTGCCTCTGCACTCCAGCCTGGGCAACAGAGGGAGAATCCATCTCAAAATAATAATAATGATGATGATGATGATAGTTTAAGCCACATGAAACTACTGTTTTTGAAGGAAAGAGTAGTATTTTGGCAATTTCCTAGGGTTCGATCTACAACAGTGAAAATTTACTGAGTTCTTACGATGTATCATTCCAAGTGCTTTCCATGTATTGATTCATTGCATCTTTACAAAATACCAAGGAGATAAGTGCTATTATTATTATCCCATCATACAGATGAAGCAACAGAAGCCCAGAGAGGTGAAGTGATGTGCCCAAGGCCACACAGCTAATAGGAGCCTGCTGCAAGATTTGAACTCAGGCCATATGGCTCTCAAGCCTTCATGATCCCCCACCACAGGAAGAGCTGAACCCCGGGATGCAGTGTTGGATCTTCAGTGGGTGAGTGATGGGATGAGGCTAATGTTACAGAGGGCTAAACATTTCCTCACTCACTCAAGATTTGTCAGCCTTTTCAGGACACGTTTGTGTACTCTTAAGCTCTCTTCTCCTTTTTTCGCTAAGCTCAACCATGCAGTAACAGAATTGTGTGACGTGACAAATTTAGTTACTGCCCTTCAAAACTCCATGCCTCATTTTCCTTGTAGATCACGAATCTCCTGGTGTCATTATTTAACAAGTTTGTTTTCAGCATGAGAAGCTCTTCCCCAAAACCAGCCCAGATACGTGGCTTGCAGGCTGTTTTTGCCCAAGGCAAGGAGCTGTGTTCCCAGATGCTCATGATGACTGGACAGAACCAAGACTGCAGCAAAAATGCAGTGCTGAGAACCAGGAGCAGGTGCCGTGCGCCTTCCAGAGAAAGAGCCTGATGGCCCCTGTCTCTGGCTAACTACTCACCCAACAAGTGCTCCTGAAGGCCTCCTGCGGGCCAGGTACCGTGCAAAGCATGGGGAAAACGTTTAAATGGACATTCTGCCATCTTGCTGCAAAGAAACAGAAGTGCCCTATGGACTTGAAATGATTTCTAACAGAGGAAATCGTTTCAAGTCCACGGCATTCCCAGTCCAGTGGGATTCTGTGTTTGTGGTGATGACTTTGAAGAAAGCTGAAGAACACCTGACAAACTTGGAACCATAAGGGTGTTAAGATGCGTTTTTGGTTTATCCGTTCATGCAACATGTTACTTCACCTCTTTCCTCAGAAGCTTTGCTACAGGTTTCTGGCCAGTATCACCGAGAGCGGACACTGGAGAGTTTGTTCTCACACTGAGCTCCAGATTGGAACTTTGAGGGAGGGAGGAGGGGACTGCTCGTCTCCCCCAGCCCCGCCCCACCCAGGCCATGCACCATCTGGCCACGTGACGATCAGAGGGTCAGCTCCAGAACAAGGCGCCCTGGGTTGGGAGCCCAGCCCAGCGGCTTATGAGCTGGGTGGACTTTGCCCCCTCTGTGCCTCACCTTTTCTCACAGGTAAAGTGGAGCTGATGCTGATATCTGTTTGGTGAGCCCTTTGTGGGACTGCATGAGCCAATGCCGGCACAGTAAGATTTGGGTGCGTTTTCTGTTTCGCTGCTGTTGCTATCACTGTCGTCATTATCCTCTTCTCATCTCCTCTCTACCTCGTCATACTTCATGCTCCAGCGATGTTGCTTGCCATGTCTCCAAATGCCCCATGGGCACTCACCCTCCCATCTCTTTGCAACTGTTCCCTTCACCTAAAATGTTTTCTTCTTTTTCCTCTTTCTTTCTTTTCCTTTCTTTCTCTTTCTTTCTTTCTTTCTTTCTTTCTTTCTTTCTTTCTTTCTTTCTTTCTTTCTTTCT